>NC_135181.1:42864558-42894558 GCF_041146795.1 Maylandia zebra
GCTGCTCCTCACATACAAGGTCTTAAATAATCAGGCCCCATCTTATCTTAATGACCTTGTAGTACCATATCACCCTATTAGAGCACTTCGCTCTCGCTCTGCAGGCCTACTTCATTTCATTTCATTTATTCATTGATAAAGCACATTTAATAACAACAGGGCGTTGACCAAAGTGCTGTACAACATAACAATTAAACAGTGGCATTAATAACAACAACAGATAAAAATTAAAAACAGATTAGGATAAAAGAATTGGTAACTCTCCTACAGTTTCGAAAGCCAGAGTAAAAAAATATGTTTTAAGATGCGATTTAAAAAGAGTAACAGTTGGGGCCTTTCTAATGTGGAGAGGTAGATCGTTCCACATTTTCGGTGCCACAACCGCAAATGCGCGATCTCCTCTATGAACCATCCTAGACTTATGTAAAGTAAGGAGTAGGTGATCGCTTGATCGAAGGGCTCTAGAGGGCGTATACAGCTGCACAAGGTCAGACAAATAGTCCGGCGCCTGGCCATTTAGCACTTTATAAGTTAAAAGTAAGATTTTGAATTTAATTCTAAAACGCACTGGAAGCCAATGAAGGGAAGCAAGCACCGGAGTAATATGTTGTTACTTGTTGTTCCTAGAGTATTTAAAAGTAGAATGGGAAGCAGAGCCTTCAGTTTTCAGGCCCCTCTTCTGTGGAACCAGCTTCCAGTTTGGATTCAGGAGACAGACACTATCTCTACTTTCAAGATTAGGCTTCAAACTTTCCTTTTTGCTAAAGCATATAGTTAGGGCTGGACCAGGTGACCCTGAATCCTCCCTTAGTTATGCTGCAATAGACGTAGGCTGCCGGGGATTCCCATGATGCATTGAGTTTTTCCTTTCCAGTCACCTTTCTCACTCACTATGTGTTAACAGACCTCTCTGCATTGAATCATATCTGTTATTAACCTCTGTCTCTCTTTATCCTGTCTTCCTTCTCTCACCCCAACCAATCACAGCAGATGCCCCCCCCCCCCCCCCCGAGCCTGGTTCTGCTGGAGGTTTCTTCCTGTTAAAAGGATGTTTTTCCTTCCCACTGTCGCCAAAGTGCTGCTCATAGGGGGTCATATGACTGTTGGGTTCTTTCTGTATCTACTGTACAATATTAAGCGCCTTGAGGCGACTTTTGTTGTGATTTGGCGCTATATAAATGAAATTGAATTGAATTGAATTAACAGGCCTGCCTGGCTGCACCTTCGCACAGACAGAGTTCCTGTAAAAGAGGAAACTTTCATTAAAAGCTGTGAAGCTGTGGCCACGAGAGGAACTGCAGTTACTGGCCTTTCATTATCTTCATTTTTCAGTCCTGGAAGTTTAAACGAAGAACCGATAGCAAAGGCTATTGTAGCCGAGTGGTAAATTAATAATAATATTTTCCATTTCAGTTAACCAAATATCCATTTAAGGTTCAAAAAGGGGTCTTAAAATGTTGTTTCTTTGTTTCCATGTAAGGTAAGACAAGAATGATATTGGATAATTGGATAATTTAATGTTATTGCTTGTGCTATTTCTTTGGTTATCTGCTTGTTGTGTGCACTTGAAGCTGTTAATTATATAAGCATATTGTGGTCGGGGGGGGGGGGGGGGGGGGGGGGTGGCCAGTGCTTAAGGGTTAACTGCAGTTTTCCAAAAAAAACTTAACAAGAACTGCATCTTGGGACTTCCTGTTTACTTTTCTTTTTGTTGTGGATGTGGAACGGGAATGGTGTGAAGGAGTTAAATTGATGGTGTGGAGGTATGTAATAACGACAGGAGAGGTCTCAGTGTCTCACTCCAACTTTATTAACTGACTCTCAGAACTTCACATAGTAAGCGCCAAAATCTCCACCCCAACACTTCCCTTCAACTTGGGTGTGAGTGGAGCCACCTGGTGGTCCGCCACAATGGTAAGGAATTGTTAAATACGCACATAACTCATTGAAACATATTGGTATAATTGTAGTGCAGTGGCAAAACGTCAGTATTTTAACACGATGATGTATTTCTGTATGATGCAAAGGACCTGTATGTGCAGCGTGGAGCGGCCATTTCTCCATGCAAAGATGGTCTGTGTGCTCCAGTATTCCGATTTTTGTGGAATGTGTTTATAAAAATGTAACACTTCCACAGTTTTAAAGGAGCCTTGTGTGATTTAGCTCTTTGTATTTTGTTCTGCACAGACAGAGGCCACTGCCGTATTTTTGTGTTTCATTTCATTTCATTTCCTTTATTCCTCGTATTGTATTGGCGCATCTTTGTTTCTGTTACTTCGCCACGTTACCTCTCGTGCTGTCGATGTTCAGTACGAGTCCATATGGCCGCTGTTTGACAAAAGTAAAGGTCAAAGGACATTTTTTTGTTTATTCAGTCGTCATTGACAATAAAACTGCACATTAAGAACCCCAGTACTTGTGTCCTGTGTGGCTAACCATTTCCCAGGCAACAGTATAAAAGGTTTCTAATGACACAAGTACTACAAATAGTTAAAAACAGGATGGCTCACCTTTACAGACCATCAAAGCTGTGCTCTTCTAGTGTAGCACAAACTATCAGCGAGCGGTGCCTTTGCTTTTAGATTCTGTTCTCCAAGTTATGAGTTACAAAGAAACGGAATTGTTCCTCTGGCTGCATATTTGTTCTGACACCAGCCGCTGAACATCCTTAACCCGAGTGCACCTTGTGTCCGTTAGAGGGCGACACCGAGGCGCAGAGGGGCCGGCCCAGAGCCAGTCCCAGGCAGGCTGTAGTGCCACTGAGCCGGGTACAGCAGACAGACACAGAGAAGGGCTGGTGCAAGGAGGAAGGCTCCTCATGACGCCGGGTTTTACCGGGAACTGAAAAAAACATCTACCTGTTTTGGAAGGAGGAAATTTACGAGAACAGAATGCTTCGTGTTTGGATGCTGATGGCGGCCGTGCAGGTAAATATCTCTGTTTTTAACCGCGGAGAGCTGCGGTGGGATTTTCGCCGCAGCAGAGCAGAGTGATGCTGGTTAGAGGAGACAGAGAGGAGCGCTCTGCGCAGATGGGAGGACAATACAGTTGGACTAGAAAACACTTCCCATCCGCGTCGTTTGTACTGGTGTGATCGGTGCTATTCTCACCAAAGAGCCGCTTAGATTCACCCAGCCTGCTGGGAGGAAAACGCTGCTGGTCCCGGGCAGGAGCGACGCAGTCGCTGCGTAACGGTCCGTGTGTCGGTGAAAGCTGCGGGTTTCAGCTCGGATGCTGCTGGTGTGAAGACTCCCGAGTCAGGAGCCTCTTTATCATCCGTCCCTGCATCCTCGGTGACAGGCGGCTGTCCGTCGCCCTGTTCCGGCTGCTCATTGTGACACCCGCGTTTGCCTTCTGCCCGAATACCACGCGTTACTTTTAGCTGTAATCCAGTTTAGTCTGACCGGATCTGTGTCACATAGCGTCGATCTCCATTAAAAAAAAGATGGCAGTTTGATTTGTCCCCTCACGCCCAGACATAACGCTGGAGCCAGAGTCTGAGCCGCGGCTCGGGTCACGGTGCAGGCTGCATCCACGCCTGTGCTCTCGCCCTGTGCTGTGTTCCGCTCCCGAGGCGCAGTCATGCTAACCTTTAATGCTGTTTCTGTGCTGTCACTCGGCCTGTGGGAGCTGATGTGCGGTGTTACAGCAGGAGTCCGTGTAACATCCACAGCCCTGTGATTCAGCATCGAGCTTAACTTTTTAAAGCACCGCACCGGTGTTGTTTCACACGCTACAGTTTATACCGTGTTTTATTGCTGCTGACATTTTCCATCCATTTCAGCAGCAACACTGAAAATCTGTGGTTTTTATTTAATATACTCAGAAAAATAAAAGTATAAGCGTGGAAGATGTTTTTAACTGTGGCATGCTTTGAAGATGTTATGGATCATTTGTATTAAAGCAGCAAAGCTCTGCCACAGGCGAGGCTCCATGTGGGCTGAAAGAAGCACACAAATGCACCTTCAGCAAGATTTAATGAAGGCAAAGAAAAGACGAGGCGATCCTTTCTGTGTGGGAAAAAATCAATGAAGAAGACAGTGCTGTGCCAAAGGGTCAAAGGTTGGGTCCTAAAATAAGCCCATCACCAATGCCTCTCTCAAAAAAGCAAGGTCAGCACTCTCCAGGGCTTACCTCCAATCCTCTACAAGCCTTTGATTGGTCTGCCTTTGTTACCTAGTAGTACAATAAATTGTACCTACTAGCCTCGATCGTGGCTCAAGAGTTAGGAGTTCGCCTTGTTAGGAAGGTTGCCGGTTCGAGCCCCGGCTTGGACACTCTCGGTCGTTGTGTCCTTGGGCAAGACACCCGTTGCCTACTGGTGGTGGTCAGAGGGCCCGGTGGCGCCAGTGTCCGGCAGCCTCGCCTCTGTCAGTGCGCCCCAGGGTGGCTGTGGTTACAATGTAGCTGCCATCACCAGTGTGTGAATGTGTGTGTGAATGGGTGGATGACTGGATATGTAAAGCGCTTTGGGGTCCTTAGGGACTAGTAAAGCGCTATATAAATACAGGCCATTTACAATTTGTCGCTGTTATCAAGGCTTTGATCATGTAGCTGAAGGTGCTGCTGCTGATAGGGTTAATGATTCAGTGATGTCACTGTAGAGGGTTAACGGGCTTGTAGATAATGCAGTTATTTGTAGATAAAACAGTTAACAGCATTAGGCAGAACATCATCTCAGTTTGTGGAGATAATGAGCCCCCTGTTCCCCGCAGCCTTTAGTTACACCAGGAGGAAGAAATGTTTGCGAGTTGATTAGGGTTTGATTTTATCTGTGGTGTCACAAATGCTATCCATCCTTGTGACAATGCCCCTCTGTGTGCTGACCTTTCCTCCTGAGGGGGGCTCTGCTAAATTATTGTCATTTGCGAATCCTGTGCTTTGTGATTAAAATGACGCAGATTAATTTCGCTGCGGGCAAAGCTTTAAACGCTTGACTCACTGAGAACTTTGAAGTGATGGCGAGTTTCATATTGAAATATGTAAATAGGCTCATAATCAACAAACGAGGGGAAGGACCGGACGTGTTAGACTTTCTGCATTCATCGAGGATAACGATGCACCGCATCAACTCATCTTTAATCAGAGGTGTATCTTTTGCACCAGCTGTGTTTACATGAACGGGAAGCTGACTCACTGAGGCCGAGTGATGCCTTTGGGTGGAAAGTGCATCCCCACGTTAGGCTTAAAGATTTGTAGAGGAAAAAAGTCAAATATGCAGCATCTGTTTGTTGTATGGAAATGGCCTATAAAAGAGCTGCAATGGAGGCAGGCCTCCTCTTTACTGGGAAAACAAGATGCCCACAGAGGTAACCTGCAGAACACTTTGTTACATTACTGCTTCCCAACAGTTACCTTTGATATATTTTAGCTGCTGAAATAGTGAGTGAGTAATGTCAGGTGTTAAGAAGATGCGGCTTTTCAGCAGTGGATGATTAGTCCTCTTTCCCAGAAATCAGTGGGTGCAGCGTTTGGTTGGAGTAGCTGGGTTTCCACAGCACGCTGTTCAGTCAGTCAGCTGACAATAAATCGGAGCCTCTTATCAAAAACAAGAAGGCTGATAATAAACTCCAGCCACGAGCTGAACGGTTAATGAAGATAAGCCACGTCTGTTTTTTTATTTCACCTTTATTTACACAGTAAATCTCATTGAGACACCAGGTATCATTGTTTAAGAGCAACCTGCCGAGTGTGTGTGTGGGGGGCAAACAGACTATAAGGAATCAGAGGAGACCAACAGCAGATATGTGGAATATCCACAGCTTTACAGTTTTGATCACATGTATTTGTCAGATTTGAAGGTGCCAAGTCTGGAGTTCCTTAAGTGGCCACTTGGAGCAGGCTGCAGCGTGAGTCCCTGCAGCGTGAGTCCCTGCAGCGTGCGTCCCTGCAGCGTGCGTCCCTGCAGCGTGAGTCCCTGCAGCGTGAGTCCCTGCAGCGTGAGTCCCTGCAGCGTGCGTCCCTGCAGCGTGAGTCCCTGCAGCGTGAGTCCCTGCAGCGTGCGTCCCTGCAGCGTGCGTCCTTGCAGCGTGAGTCCCTGCAGCGTGAGTCCCTGCAGCGTGCGTCCCTGCAGCGTGAGTCCCTGCAGCGTGAGTCCCTGCAGCGTGAGTCCCTGCAGCGTGCGTCCCTGCAGCGTGCGTCCCTGCAGCGTGAGTCCTTGCAGTGTGAGTCCCTGCAGCGTGAGTCCCTGCAGCGTGCGTCCCTGCAGCGTGCGTCCCTGCAGCGTGAGTCCCTGCAGCGTGACTCCCTGCAGCGTGACTCCTTGCAGTGTGAGTCCCTGCAGCGTGCGTCCCTGCAGCGTGCGTCCCTGCAGCGTGAGTCCCTGCAGCGTGAGTCCCTGCAGCGTGAGTCCCTGCAGCGTGAGTCCTTGCAGCTTGAGTCCCTGCAGCGTGCGTCCCTGCAGTGTGAGTCCCTGCAGCGTGAGTCCTTGCAGCTTGAGTCCCTGCAGCGTGCGTCCCTGCAGTGTGAGTCCCTGCAGCGTGCGTCCCTGCAGCGTGAGTCCCTGCAGCGTGAGTCCTTGCAGCGTGAGTCCCTGCAGCGTGAGTCCTTGCAGCGTGAGTCCCTGCAGCGTGAGTCCCCGCAGCGTGAGTCCCTGCAGCGTGTGTCCCTGCAGCGTGAGTCCTTGCAGCGTGAGTCCCCGCAGCGTGTGTCCCTGCAGCGTGAGTCCTTGCAGTGTGCGTCCCTGCAGCGTGAGTCCCTGCAGACTCCCATGTTAAACAGTTTAACGCTGCTAAAATGATGCACAGCTGGCTCAAAAGAACTTTCGGTTTTAAAAATGAATTTTGTTTCGTATAATAAATATACAGTAGTTGGAATATTTCTCTTATACGTGGAAAGACTTAGAGTTGTGGGCGTGTCTTCTTTGACTGAACAGTGTGCTGGCATAAGGTTTCCTTCAGTCTGGTCGTCTCTGCTTTTGTGCTTTGTTAGCGCTCGCTGGCAGGTTTTAATGATTATTTGTAAAATAATGTTGCTCGCGTGTGGCACAGCCAGCCCAGAGGTTTGTGCTGCACTCTGATGATATTATTGTGTTAGCCTGTTGCTCGGCGCTGGTTAGCGGGCATCTGTGCCTGAACATTGGACCCGTGCAGTTTATGGTGCATGCAGCTCGCTAATGAAGCTAGCATAGCCCGATACATCAGCACTGCACCCGGTCAGCTAAACATGGTCACTGCTGGCGTCGAAAAACCAACATGGCAGCAGCCAAAACATTTAGGCTTCAACATGCAGAGTTGGGCTACGGCCGTCTGTTATATACAACCGATGGTCTCGTCTGAAAATATGTTTCTGTGGCACAAACAGCCTTCAGTGCAGATTAAACCAGAGACTGCAGAGTGGACTGTGGACAGACAAGTTTAGCAACAAAGCGAATGCAGATAACTGTGGAAAATGCTGAGTATCGGCCCAGATTATCAGTCAGGTTGTTAATTGCTTGAACAATCGTCTCATTGATGGACCGCTCTGTTCTTAAATGATCTTCAGTGTCAGCGCCAATTAGTAAAGACCGTTCAGCTCGACCTGATTCCTTTTCTCTCCTTTTGATCATAATATTCCTGTCAGTGATAATATAATCTGTACCAGGTGAGATTACCTGCCATCATCAGCAGAGGTGATGAGTTGCATTAAGTGATCGCATCCTTGACTCTGATAAAGAGGGCAGGAGGGTTTCAGAGGTTTACAGCGTGTCTGTTTGCTGAGCTGCTTCAGTTTTTCATCCCCTTGATGACTGTTCCCAGAATGACAGCATCATCCACCAGCATTAGAACATAAAGTCATTTCAGAAAGCTACCCTCTCCTCGTGCTGACTGTTCGTATGCCTTGTCACATACCTGCTGTGGCTGTAATTACTGCACGCTGCATCCCAAACAATGAGTTGTGACATGAAGGGCTTAATCAGTAAAGTCTGCGAAAGCAATGTGACACAACAGATCTGTCAGATGTTAAAGGAGGATTCTCACTGAGCGTGCATTCACCATTAATCTGAGTGCCTCCTCTGTGTACGCATTGATAGCTTTATGTATTTAATAGCCGTCAGTTTAAGATTCCAACAATGACACGAAGCTGTTTTCACAATGTTTCATTTAAAAATGAAAACGGTTACAAAACTGGAAAAGTTTTAGATTTTTTGATGAATTGTTGCTGATTACTTTTCTGCTGTTAGACTGATTGGTTGATTCAAGGTCAAGTTGATTTTTTTTACCCACAAGAGGCAATTTTGTTGCACTGCAGGCAGTAAATAAAATAATCATCAACAATCGACACACTAAAAATATGGGATTACATCAGGTTTCTGAAAAGGCCAAAAGCAGGAGGGACAAATCAGGTCTTAAATCTGTTGGTCCTGCATCTTGGAGGATTACATCTGTGACCAGATGGATTCAGCAGACTGAAAGCGGACTGACCAGGATCAGCAGGGTCTGATTGGGCCTTCTTTGTGGCTTCAGTGCTGCTGCACATTCAACCAACTGCCTCTTTGAAGGGAAGCGAGTCAAGGCAAGAAAGAAATGAATGCTGGTCTTTGCATCAGAGTTTCTTTCTTACATTAACAGCAACATCAATTTAAAGTCATATTTTAGAACTAAAACTGTGCAGCTGTGGATCCAAATCACTCAGCAGCATACAGTATGTCACTCCCCCCCTTCCTTCTGGTAATCCATTCAGAGCCAGGCAGAGGCTTCATCTCCTGCTATGTTTGGGCTCCTGCTTGTGTTTGGTTTATGACCAAAATAATCCCAAAAAGGGAAACGTAGTATTTTTGCATCAGATTCCTCCCTGATTGCATTCTCTTAAAATGTCCTGTGGGGACGTCTGAACATGTTGCACTCGGTCCATTTACAGTCCAACTGCCGCTGTAAATAAGAGACATTCCCGTGGTGTAGACACATTTATGTAGACCGTGGTCACCCAGCACTGGATCCTGGTTAGTTTTACAGCGTTTGAAGAGACACACAATGACAAAATGATCTGTGCGCTTCATGACGTGTCCATAAAGGCTCCATCACTCAATTGTATATAAAACAAAAGTGGTGAAAGGACTCATCTCTGGGGAACTCTGGGGAAGAAGAAGGAGCATCAGACAAACTGTATTGACTTTTACCTTTTGTGCCAAGTAAAAAATCAGATCCCCGACATATCGATACGCCCCAGTGGTGTGGACGCTTAGACGCCAGCTTGGACAGTTCAAAGCATTCGTACACAGTTCTCCTCCTGTGGAAGCAAATTTTGTTTGAACTGCACAGAAAGACCCATTTGTAGTCCTTTCAGGTGAGCCATGCATGACATCAACCACCCCCACAACAGCAAAGAAACAAAGAGGACTTCCAGACATAGGAGCGATCACCCAGCAGGAAATGGATCACCGGGAATTAGAAGGAAAAAAGGAGATCAGCCCCTCTGTCCTGGAGTGGCCTCTGTCCGGTTTTTCTCCGCTGCACGTTTTGCCTGATCTGTTAATGTGACCACTGAATCCCACTCTGCAGAGACACAGCATCAGAAGCATATGTGTACTTCCTCCTTACTTATGTTAATAAGGGAACAGATAAAAGGCAGCCCCCCCCCAGCTCTTCCAAACGTGGCAGGATGGGCAGCGAGGACGCGAGAGTTTAAATTTTTGGGTTAAGTGGAAGCGAATCACAGCACCCTGTTGGCTTTATTCCTTTAATCACAGAAGAACCCACACAACAGATGCTTTTCTCTGTGCAGGACTGGGAGTGTGTGTGTCTGTGTGCGTCAGTGTGTATGTGGGACACGGGGTGGGGGGGGGTCACATTGGGCCAACGCTCAAACAACAGGAGAGACAAAAGTCTAGACGCTAATTATCATCAAAATTAATTGACCCAGTTGTCTGTTGCGCTTCATAGTGATTAATAAAGCTCTGTTGGCTCGGGCCGGTGCTGCACTGGGTTTATTTCCCTCGCACGGCTCTTCTTCTGCGCCTCCACATCGCAAGACAAGGAAAACAAACCCCAATAAGGAAATGTGGGAAATGAGATAATTGGTCTGTGCTAATTACGTTTTCTATCCTTAAATTCATGCTTAACAAGTCTTCTGAAACAAATTGGTGTCTGTCATTTTCATGAACGACCACAGATTTATGGAAAAGAGAAGTCATTTTAAAACGGCTGTGATTTTCTCCTGGGTCGGTTTGAATCATGCTCTGGAGAAAAACATCCTTTTGCCAGGTCGAAGGGGTAAAAAGATGCACTCTAAAATGCAAACAGCTCTTTTTATTCTCTTTTCCCTCCTCGTCTTTAGGCGGTGGTTGTGGGTGGAGAGGCCGAGCAATCGTTGTCAAGCAAGCAGGGGTCGTTGCCATGCACGAGAGGGTTTACACAGGAGGAATACATCATCAAGATGGAGCCAGAGCTGGCGAAGGGACAGGCTGTCTACAACGGTCAGTGCTCGCACACACACACACACACACACACACGCACACACACGCACACGCACACACACACACACACACACGCACACACACACACACACACACACGCACACACACACGCACGCACGCGCACGCACGCACGCACGCACGCACACACGCACGCACGCACGCACGCACGCACACACACGCACACACACACACACACACACACACACTCGGGACAACTCCAGTAATAATCCCCTGCTGTTGGGTGGGGGTTGCTTAAGAGTCCTGCTGATATTTGAACCATAATGGAGCTTGGAGAGGACTGACCTTTGCAAAGACTGAGTGTGGATTAGACTGATATACTGAGCCGATATGGGCCTCCTGTTGAGGGGGATGTGTGTGCCCCAGTCTGCCTTAATCTGATTTCAGCATTGTGATGAAACTCGACTGTGACTCGAGCATTTAATGGATTCTTGTTGATGTTTTTAGTGTAAAACCATCACTGAATGTTTCAGTCTTCTTCTTCTGGTTTTGGAAAACTTGGAGGAGGTGGTGGTCTCACCCCACAGCTCTGATCTCACCCCGAACCCACAGTTGCACAGCTTTAAGCCACAGGAAAAGATTAAGCTAATTGTTGGTTAAATGTTGTCGTCGCTACTTTGGATTTGGTGCTCTCCTGTTGGAAATCCCACCGGCCTCGTGCCACGCTCTAAACATAAGAAAGTGGACGATTTTTATTCTTTGGTCGACTTGAGCTCATGAGCTGCAACTTCAGCCAGTTGAGCACGTAGTGGGGAAAGATTTAATCTGTTGTCTTTAACCTGCTATCAACCAACTGCTGAAAGCTAAAGCAGTGGTCAGCGGAGAGGTTTGAAACAAGCACAAGTTAAGAAAATACTGTGATGTTACTTTGTTACTTTCTGGCTTCCAGGCAGGTTTTCTGTCCATTTTCTGTAACATGTTTTTCACTTTCACGTTGTACCTGCAGTCCTTCCAAACCATGCTGTATAAGTCAACCTGTAGTTTCTGCACAAAGAGAGGTTGCACGGCCCGGTGTTGTTTACCTGATCAAGCAGAATAAGTGAGCATGCTGCTCATCTGTGCTGTGTGGCAGAGCGGTTGGAGCGATCTGTATTGACCGAGCCCCGGGGTATCAGCAGCAGGTTGGTCAATAAGCACAGGATAGCAGCAGGGCTGTGAGACGGTGCTGTGCGTGGCCTCCGTGAGTGATATGGAGCTGCTTTGCATATATCTGTATTTTCTTTCAAACAGAGAATTGGTAACTCTGTAACCTCTGTGTTTATTTTATGTATGTTAACCTCGCTGCGCTGAATTTAACAGAAGACAAACACGCTGCAGCTGCTTGGATACGGCTTCAGTCATGTTCTGCTGGGTTCGAGGTCGATCAATGTTCAAACTGGAGCTTGATCTCTGCTCGCATGTTTGTCTCTGTTTGAGAAAAGCTCGTTTTAGAAACTGGGAGAAATGCTCCACACAAATGTCCAGTCGGCCAGCTGGTCGGCTCGTTCTGTGCATACAGGATGATGCCTGTAATTTAGCATTTTAGTGCAGTGAGAAGTGTAAGAGTTGTGTTTGACTTATGGCACATATAGTTCAGCTCTGATGAGGGTGGTGTGTGAGCTCAGAGAGGAGCTGATCTGTGGGATGTAAAAGTGTCATCTGGCTTTGTGTTGCAGAGATGCTCTTCAGCCCGAGAGAGAAAACTGTGGACAGTGCAGCGCTCGCTGTGAAAGTAGGAAACAGCTCAGAGAGACACTTTCCTCTGCTGGAAATAAATCAGTGTCCGTTGTGTTACAGCGAGTCTGAAACAGAGCAGCCAGGCAGCAGGCAAAAGCCCAACAATAACACAGCTTTGAGGTGGTTGTGCATGTGTATGTGTGAGTGTATATGAGTGGGAATGTGTGCGACTACATGTTTGTGTGCTTCGGTGGACATGTGTGGGCTCTGTGAAGTGTAACGAGGCGAGAGCGAGCTGTTGCAGAAACAAGAAGAGCGCGCATTTCAGTGTGTCCTCCTGTGATGATGTGCAGGGGAGGGGGCGGGGCCGGAGGGTCAGCAGACAAATCAGGAGGCTGTGTTTTTAGACAGTGTAACAAACACTAATGGCTACTTTGTATGTATAAAGATCTGTGCTCCAGCAAAACCTCCAAAAAAGTGTTTCTTTCACATGAAATCTAGAAATAAATTGAGGAAATAAAAGTTTAAATATGCGGCACTGGAATGATGTCAGCGCCCTAATGGCCAAGTAATACTGCTTTTTTCACTTCTCATATTTATAACAGGTCAGCGGCCTTTGCTTTAGTCATGTCAGACTTTCTTTATACTTAGTCCCGCCCACCCTGCCTCTCTACATGCCACTGTGTGATAATAACAATCCTCTGCGCTGGTTTCGCTCAGTGATCTGTAGTCAGCCTGGTTTATCTGCTAAAATTATATTTCTATATGCAGATTGGACATAAGTCTTAGTTTTGGTAGGTGCAACCCAAACAGACTGAACTGCACTGGTGTAGTCTGTCAAACAGCTCCGTGTGTCTGATGAGCTGATGAGCTGCTTCTGTTGCTGCCATGTTCAAGTCTGATTTCCTGGCAACTGGAAAAAACTGTGTGGTTCTGGCGACGAACAGTTATTATTGAATATAATTACTGAATGTAATTATTCTTATTATTAGATCGTTTTGTGTTTGTAATGTTAAATCACTGATTTGAAGAAAGGTTTCATTATTAAATATCAGAGACAAAGCTACCAGCTGACATAACTACTGTCCCAGTTTGTTAGACACGAAGGTGGCAGCCTATCAGAGCACGAGGTCAGTGATCAGCCAAAGACAGCAGCGTTTACATTTGATTGTTTTCAAAAACAGTATTTTACATTTTCTGCCCTTAATTACTGAAAGTCCTGATTACAATATTTGGAGCATTTGGCTGTGGTGCTGATGAAAGGCACCACTGAGCTGTGTGGAGGGCATCTTTGCTGGATAAAAAGTGATGGCTCTGGGTGCTTTTAATTATTTAATTGGAGCAGAGGAAGACTGAATGATTAATGAGGAGATGGAGGCGAGAGACATAATAAAGAGCCAGACAAATGAAGTGTCTGAGGGAAGGTTAGAAAGAGAAAGGGGTGAGAGGTAAAGACTAAAAGCAGAGACACGGAGCAGGGAGTCCGACAGGATCCTGTGCCTTTGGTTTGACTAACAGACTTCCCCCAAAATAAAACCTACAGCTCAGTGAACGACAGCTACAATCACATATTTGCTTCGAATTTTGACTTTGTGATGTTCCTCAAAGGATGGCTTTGACTGAAGCTGGGCAAAGTGTTTTTCATTTCTTTGTAAAAGTTGTAAAATTAAATCGTGCTTCCTAAACCAAGTTTCAGGTAACGAGGTGGAAAGAACAACACATTTAGTTCTTACAGGAAACAGCAGCGCAGATTTCAGTGGAAAAGAAACAAAAAACCCAAAAATAAACAGTTACATGTAAAGTTGGTTCAGCTGCTGCCAGACCAGCGTGTGAGTCAGTGTGTGTGTGTGTGTGTGTGTGTGTGTGTGTGTGTGTGTGTGCGTGTGTGTGTGTGGGTGGCAAAGTGCTTCTACGCAGTGTACCAGGGGCACGGAGAAGAGTTGTCATACCATAGGCACGAGGAGTGTGTGTGCGCGTGTGTGCAATGACTCTCTGCAAAGAAATACATGTTGCAGCTTGGTTTGTGTGGGCTCTCTTCCTGTTTGTCGTCTTATTTGTGTGTGTGTGTGTGTGTGTGTGTGTGTGTGTGTGTGTGTGTGTGTGTGTGTGTGTGTGTGCTGTGCTGTGCTTGCATGTACATACAGGCTCTCTGTACATCTGTGAGTCAGGATGAGATCAGTGACTGTCCAGTACTTCCTGTGAAGTGGCTGCCTTGACCTTGCCATTCTTTCTGCCTTCCTTCCTATTATGGGAGTGAGTTGCAGTCAGTGACACAGCCTCATACAGTGGCTGCTGGTCAGCACCGCCATCCAAAGCTGTGGAAACCCCCATCCCACCATCCACTAAGAAGCGAGCACATTCAGCTCCCACCACCCTCCCTCTCTCTCCCATCTCTTGCTTTCTTTTCCTGTCTTCTTCTTTTCTCTTGTCATGCAGGGGGTTGCCCTACTTTGTTCCTGCCTCATACATCACTGTCTCCCCTCATAGACGGATTTGGGAATGGCGTTCAAGATTTAAAGTGAAAGCTCCCTCTCTCTGCCTCTGAATCCATCCCACTCTCATTTGATTCCTGATCCCGGCATTGTTTTTCCTCTAAGGAGCTTGTTAACGTGTCAGCACTGGGATGTGCTCTTATATGTGTTTGCTTCTGTATCTGACGTCTCGTGCTGTTTGTTACCTAAATTGTTCTGTTGCATTTAGTTTGGAGCACTCTGGGTTAAAAATGAGCTGTTTGGTTTTGAGCTGGGCTCGTGGACGTTATTGTGATCTTCACTGCGTCAGTCGCACTTTCATATAGTCTGTGACTCATGCCTCCCACCATGGATAACATCTTTTATTGCAACAGAGTTGTTCCTCATCATAAAGCTGAAAGTCTTTTTGATGCCTAAAAAGCCGAAAACAAGGAGACTTAAAATACTCCACAGAGGATGACCTCATCAGAATTAGCATAAATCTTTATTATTGTGAAAAGTGTGACAGATTTATGCTTCAGTTCTAAAGATAACTGCTACATTAAAGTGAGACACTTGGGTTTTTAATGATCCCTTTCCTGTAATGCCAACATTACGTTTGTGTGAAGTCTTTTGTGCTCCTCAGCCAATCCTGGGATTGGTTTCAGGGATAATCGTGGCGACTTTAATATGTCTGCTAAAAGAAAGGCTGCAGTTCAGCCCGTCCTGGCCTTGAAGCATTGCACTGCTCTTCATGAAGGGGAGCGATCGTGTTCGTTTGGCTGCACTAGAGCAGCTTAGCATGATTTACAGTTTAAAATGATCCAACTTCATTCTGATTGGCTGTCCCCCTATAAACATGTGATTTGAGCAGCATGTGGGTGGAGCTTCTGTGCTAAACTGATTTTGACCATATTAGGATATTCTCCCTCATTGAAATCCTCCTCTCACAAATATAAGACTAGAAGAAAAACTGCGAACAGAAAGTGAAACAAAAACACAGAGTTTATGTGAGACACACACACTGAGCTCATCATGCTTAATATGAGCATCCATCTATTGTAACAATGTATTTATGGCGTAAATTAAGACGGTCGGTCCCTTTCATACTGCCTGTTCCTCTCCTTTTTACACATTTTACTAAAACCTTCAGTAAAAAAGGAAACTAATCATAGCTCATATTTAAATGTAATTAAATATTAACACTCACCAGGAATCTAATGCAGCTCAGTTCATCTGTTCTGACAGAAATTCTAATGTTACGAAGCTTCTATATTTGCAGATACAGTGTGATAGTGGACTGCACTGCATTCAAATGTCCCTGTTTACATATAAGAGGTTTTATATATAATTTGCTATTTGGCCCCTTGTATCCGATGTAGGTGTGATTGTTCCACATCATTTATTCTTCTTTCAGTGCAAAAGCTTCTGTGTCAGACAGTCAAACTGTTAAATGCATGAAGGGAGCTGCTGACATGGAGGTGGGAGGCTTCTGTCACAGCCAATGAGGAGCAAGGGTCAGTTATGTTGTTGCCAGGGGTCAACGAGGAAGGAGGACGGCCGCTTGTGTCACAGCCAATCAGAGTTTCATTCATGTTCTCAGCAGAGAGGCAAAAACCAGTCTGTCCTCTTCCATCATCATCATCATCATCATCATCATCATCATCATCATCAATAAGAAATACCTGCACTCAGGGAACAAAATCCCATAAACAGAATAAAGTTTACCTGGGCTGCAGCTGAGCTGATGCAGCTGTTCATGGACCATTTTCTGATGGTCCCGCAGAGCTTCAAGCCAAAGAGAGCGTGTTACACGGCACAGAACAAGGGCTACTGAAGGAAGGGTTAGGGTTAAATACTGAGAGAATAAACAGGTTCTGTGTCCACCTGACTGTGTAACATATAACTAAAACCATCATTTGAACGAGCTGCGATGAATGACCTAACATGTTGAAACCTCGATGATATGAGTGAGGATGAGTCTTACATGGTTTTAGTTACATCAGTGCACAATGCTGTTACTGGACACCCTCAGTACAACTGTATCATTCATTATTATCAGGAAGTCCTAAAACTCCCTGAAAGCCTTCAGCTAATCCAAAATGCTGCAGCAAGAGTCCTGACAGGGACTAGAAAGAGAGAGCAGATTTCTCCTGTTTTGGCTTCCTGTTAAATCCAGAATTCAAAATCCTGCTCCTCACATACAAGGTCTTAAATAATCAGGCCCCATCTTATCTTAATGACCTTGTAGTACCATATCACCCTATTAGAGCACTTCGCTCTCGCTCTGCAGGCCTACTTGTTGTTCCTAGAGTATTTAAAAGTAGAATGGGAGGCAGAGCCTTCAGTTTTCAGGCCCCTCTTCTGTGGAACCAGCTTCCAGTTTGGATTCAGGAGACAGACACTATCTCTACTTTCAAGATCAGGCTTCAAACTTTCCTTTTTGCTAAAGCATATAGTTAGGGCTGGACCAGGTGACCCTGAATCCTCCCTTAGTTATGCTGCAATAGACGTAGGCTGCCGGGGGATTCCCATGATGCATTGAGTTTTTCCTTTCCAGTCACCTTTCTCCCTCACTATGTGTTAACAGACCTCTCTGCACTGAATCATATCTGTTATTAACCTCTGTCTCTCTTCCACAGCATGTCTTTATCCTGTCTTCCTTCTCTTACCCCAACCAATCACAGCAGATGGCCCCGCCCCTCCCTGAGCCTGGTTCTGCAGGAGGTTTCTTCCTGTTAAAAGGATGTTTTTCCTTCCCGCTGTCACCAAAGTGCTGCTCATAGGGGGTCATATGATTGTTGGGTTTTTCTCTGTATCTATGAAGTGCCTTGAGGCGACTTTTGTTGTGATTTGGCGCTATATAAATAAAATGAATTGAATTGAATTGAAAGTTGTGGGTGTGCTGGATCCTATCCCAGCTATCGTGGAGGATGAGGCGGGGTACGCCTGTAAAGGTCACCCGTGTGTCACAGGGCTGACACATATTTACTTTAGAACCCGTGACCAGTCGTACACTTCATCCTGGGTTCTTGGCTAGCTCTGCCTTTGCATCGTGTCTGTGCAAATGCAAAGAGCCAACATTGTGTCAGCAGCAAAATGCATTGTTTAGGAGCAGTGTCGACTAAATGTAAAGTGTCCCCCTGCTTATACCTGCAGACGTGCTGGAAGCAGCTGTAGGACTAGAGTCTGATTTAGTTCCCAGGGTCGGTGTCAGCGCGTCCTTTCTCTTATCTTCAGTTTTGACTTGGCTCGACCTTTTTTGTTTCCTGTTGATGGCTGCTGTGCTGTTAGTCAGCTGTGAGTTTCCCACAGAGATGTGCTGTTCTTGACTGTAAAAGTGCCGTGAGTCCAGTTTCACATGAGTGTGCTGCTGGGAGAAAAAGGAAGTGTGCAGCTGACGTTAGCGAGACTGAAAACAGAGACCATGAAAAACAGTGATGAGTGGATTCAGGGTTTTACTGGATCTCTCGTTATAAGTGACACAATAAGCTTGTGAATGAAATTATATTTACTTTGCTATACTACAGAAACACTGTAATTACTATAATATTGTGTAACACACATGTGTGTATTCCTTCCTGCGGTGTCCAAGTTGGACCACTGGAATGCCGAGGCTGTAATTATAACCCAGCAGCCGGGAAACACTGACACACCAGTCTGAGAGGAGCACATCCACAGACTGTATGACTCCAATATCACTGAGTTACACACAACTGCTGAAATCTGAAGAAGCTTATTAACCAATCAGTGACAGAGCAGCATGAACCTGTGAGGGTGTGACTGCAGCGCAGACACTGAACTTCCAGCAGCACGTGGAAAATGAACCGAGAACAAACCTCACTCAAACATTTCTCCCTTTGCCCGCTTAGAGCAGTGAACGTGTGTTCAGACTGAGCTGAGGTTATTTCCACGACACGGTGACGTTCTTTCTTTCTTCCTGCTCAACGTCACCGTTTCCTCGCCTCCTTTGTCCTCATCCATCTCTACCTATAGGGAGCGAATGTTGTCAGAGCTGTCTCAGCTCTGCAGTCAACACCATGTTGTTGTTTCTGTTTCCATTTGAAAGCTTTGATACGAGGTTCTGGTCCATTCTTGGTCCTGGTCTCAAGCACCGCTCTGTCTCTCATGTCTTTCTGTAGCGTTTCTCGTTTGAGGTGTGTTTTGGACTGTGGGAGGATCATTAGAGGTTTTGTGCCACAGAGAGAGCAGATTTGACACTGCTGCCGTAGAGCCTGACCCGTCTTATTAAGCATTACTGCTCTGACTTCAGAAAGGCTGCAGTCTTACAAATGCTTTCCAAGCCCTGTGTACCTCATTCATGCCTACGTATCAGAGTCAAACTTATAATTAGACGGGATATATTTAAAGAATACTGAGAGGTGGAAATCAAGAAGTGAACCAGAGTCTGGGTAATGTTCCTTTCTTCTTTACATTGTGACGTCGTCTAAGAACACTGAAACGTTCATGGCGTGCAGTGTTCGGTGAATAGAAACACACGAGGATCACGGTTAGAACCACACAGATGTTCCATGTGTGACATATATGTGAGTCACATGATTTGCACACATCAGGGACATCTGAGGCTCCTTGTGAACTTTGCCCCCTGAGATCAAACCCCGTCTGTGTCGTGACAAATGCGTGCATGAACACATTTCCTTGCGTTGCTTTTTTTACTGGAGTCGCATGTTTTTGGGAACATTGAAGACAGCAGGTTATTGTTTTCACTCTGCGTTTCTGATCCCGTTCATCGTGACTCGCACAGACAGTCTAGCAGAGACAGCTCGGGACCACAGACTAACCACAGTGTGCAGACAGAGGGAGGCTCACTTTCTCTAGAACATGCTTTGTGTGTGTTAATGTGGAGGAGGAACAGATTCTGGGTCTGGTTCTCATAATGAAGTTTCTATGTTGGACTGACGAAAGCCAGGCACTGAAACTCCCAGCTCCACAGATATGGATGGAATGTGTGGGTGTGTTTACTTTGACCGCTATCTGTGTGAGGACCCGGGGTTTACTGCTGGGGACGTTGTGGACAGTTTTGTCCTCATAGTCCTTTGAAAGCTGGCGTTAGGCGTTCAGGTGTGACGGTAAAGCCTAGTATGGTAACACAGAGATACCCATGTGTGTGTTTGTGTGTCTGCTCCCACGGGTCCTCTTCCAGTTGTGGTTGTTCATGTTCAACTAATTCCTGTCCTCCCATTTGTCGTTCCCGGATTCCTTCCCATCTCCCTCTCCATCTCTGTCTAGCAGCCATTTTCTGCTAAATAAATGATGGCTGCATGCCTGACCTCACATCTGACTAATGAGTGTGTGTGTGTGCGCGCGATGGGGGCCGTGAAAGCAGCGCTGTGTGTGTTTCTGAGCGGTGGGGTTGTGCGGATGCTTCGGGTGTAGCGGGAGGATGCTGTTAATCTTGGCGATGTTCTGTATTTGCGGCAGAGATTGGAAGATGCAGCTCAAACGGATCCTCCTGGAATCAGAGCGTCACAGCAGTGACTGATGAGAAACGTACTGTAGCTTTGAATGGACCAATCAGCTCTGTGTCTGCAGTTTCAGACAAAAAAGGATGAATCCTAAAGAACTGAATAACAGGCAGATGTTTAACACCTACAGGATGCGCTGGCACACCGCCCGATGCCATCAGTCTGAAGAATGGATGCTGGAGCAAAGCAGAGGCTGAAGCAGCAGCAGCACTGAACAGTCACAGAGACGTGGGTGTACCTTGTTGTTGCTTTGACTGTTAGCAGATCGTCATGGTTGCCTGCAGCGACTGAGGCCTCGCAGGTGATGCTCACAAACTGTGGGGAGACTAATGTTTCCTCATCACTGCTGTTGGCCAAGCAGTTGTCGACTGTTTTCTAGTGTGAGTGTGTCTCTGTGTGCCTAAGCTAGCTTTCAGGTTTGGTCCCATTTTTCAGGTGGCTATGATTTATTTCACCTGGTATTAAGTAAACAAAGGATTCTTTATTATAAGCGTCGAGCGCGAGGCCCTGACAGCGAACACACGAAGACTGCCTGCTGAGAGTCGCCGTGTTGTGTTGTCTTCATTAGTTTGGTGACACCTCAGTGCCAGTCTTAAAGGAAATCAAAGCTCACTACATCTATATAAGTAGCAGTGAAAAACAAAATACTAGCTCAAAGTTTCTTACGTTTTCTTTTTCTGTAGCTTTTAACAGCTCCTCTTGGTCTTCATCAGCATCTGGAGTTTGCTCATTAAGCAACTAAAACACTGCACAGAACCTTGCTCACTAAGGACTGTTAGATGTATTTGCCAGCCAGTTAATATCCAGAGTACATGGAATAATTAGTGTGACATGAACATCATTAGTCTTAACGGATCTGCTGTGTTTTGCTGCCTTTTTTCTCCGGTGAGGAACGTGACGCTGTTGCGTGGAAAGCCTAACCCTGTGTGTGTGATACACTGGCAGGGAGGAAACACACTGTTCAGTGCTCCACTGACTCCGCCAACACCTCCCATCACAGCCCAGCGCTGTTTACAGTTCTGCTACATCGCATCTTGACACCAGAAATTTCAGGTGATGCCCAGCAGCAGTTATCACTGTCTAAACAGGTTTTCCTGCTTGTGAGATGCAGACCGTAGACAGACTCACAGACGCATTAGGCTGCGGCCGACACAGCGAATGACTCAGACCGCACGCTCGTGGTGTTCTTTTTTGGAGCTTGTTAATCTTTGCAACAACTTTAACAATCATTTGATTTTCCTTTGAAGTCAAACCCAAAGACTAAAATCTGGTGGATTCAGAGGATTTCCTGTCTGCTTTTATGGATAGTAACTGAGTCTCTGCGGCTCTGACAGTGTTGAGGTGAGCAGCGTTCATTATCTGTTTCTGACTGGTGCAGCTGAAGCATACAACTGGAAGCTGATCAAGCTTCGTGGAGATGAGTAAATCAATCCCCACTCTGATCACTCGGAGCCGAGGGTGGGTGGAGTCAGGACGACGTGCAGCGTCCAGATCAGCACAGAGCCAATCACAATTA
Organism: Maylandia zebra; assembly: GCF_041146795.1. Lineage (NCBI taxonomy): Eukaryota > Metazoa > Chordata > Actinopteri > Cichliformes > Cichlidae > Maylandia > Maylandia zebra. Next base: position 42,886,078 of record NC_135181.1, read on the forward strand.
GAACTGCGTGTCTGCTCCAGGCTACACTTATCACTTACCTTCTTATCTCCTACTCTCCTCATTGTTTTCTTGGTTAGTTGATTAATTGTTCAGTCAATTAAAAACCCCAGAATATTAAAAAACATCCATCACATTTCCTCAGAGTCTCTGACGTCTTCAGATGACCCAGAACAGTCCAGAGGTGTTCAGCACATACTTTTATATCGCAGGAAACTACATCCAGGTTCATTTGCTGGCTTAAATCCTCACATGACCGATGTCCAATCCAAGTACTGGGTCTAGTGTTTACCTTATAAATGTATGAAGTACGTTTTTGATAAAAACAGATTCATTTCTTAAGTTGCTAAAGTTGATGTCGTTAACCAGCAGGAGACAAACTGTCAGCGCTTTGTGAGGCCAGAGTGTGTCTGCAGGTCTGTCTCTGTAAGGTGTGTGTGTGTGTGTGTGTGTGTGTGTGTGTGTGATGTACTGAGAACAAGTGAACATGTTTCTGTCTAATAGTGGGCTAATGTAATCAGTAGGATCTGTCATTCTGTCATGGTCTATTAGGAGTCTGCTGCCATCATTCCAGCCACTGTGTCCATAAACTGTAAAAACACGTCACACACACACACACACACACACACACACACACACACACACACACACACACACACACACACACACACACACACACACACACACACACACACACACAGATGAAAAACACCCACAGTGTTTCCTGCATGTGGATCTTGGTTCTGCACCTCAGTGTTTGTTGTTCTGTTTGTATTTTCTCGTCCAGCCGAGCCTCACGTGTGACCAGTAAAGCTTTGGACGCTTCTTTCATGTTATTAATGCAGATAAAAAATCATTTTTTCACTCATGTGTGATCAGTTACAGTTTTTTACAGACGCTAGGACACATTTCTCAATACTTAGGTCACGTTTGCAAAACTCCTCACACAGTGAGCACAACAGAAGTCTATGTGGGCTAAACTGAGGACCAGTTATCATTGTTTTGGCACAAAATGCATTCAATGACTACATCTCTCAAATTTCATGAATTATCTTCTCACTCAGACACAACAACTGCCAAAAATCTTTGTACGTACAGGACATTTTGCATGTGCTTACATACTGTTTTCAAAACTGTTAAACTTATGGCCAAAACAATAACACAATGCAAAACTTGAAAAGAGCAAAATCCAACAGCAATATTTTATTGAAACATATTTTAAATCTAAAAATGCAGTTTAACCAGCCACAGCTTATTCTCATTGTAGATGAACATCTGCACAGGTGTTACTCCTTCAATTTCATTACAAAAGGAGACAACTGCTGAATAGGTTTTTTTGTGATGTAAACATGGACCCAGCCAGAAATGGAGGAGACCGAGTAGATTAGCATTACTATTGTATGTGTATCAGTGGATGGTGTGCATACAAATTCTTGTATTTTGGGATTACTTAGTGCAAAAAAATAAAAATACATAAACAAATATTAACGAATTCTGCATGATGTCTGATTCATTCCAGTAACATATATTGAAATTATAAACAGAGATGTGTCCTTGTTTTACACAAGAAAACACTGTGTAATGCTACATGTTGTTAGTGTTTTTTAGGTCATTGTTTTGTGGGTGACAAAGTGTGTTTGTCGGCTGTCAACCTTTGCTAGTGTTCTGGAAGAATGAGTTTATTTGAGACCTGAATGAAGTGTTTTGGTAGTTGTAGTGCATTTTGAATGTGAAATGAACTGCTTTGCCAAGCTGACGGTCAGTTAGGAGGATTGTGTGAAGAGTTTTGCAAAAGTGACCTAAGTATTGAGAAATGTGTCCTAGTGGCTGTAAAAAACTGTAAAACAAAGGCAGCACCAGTTAGAAAAACGACTTCCTTCCATGTGCAGATTTAGTATATTCATACCAGCAAGTTTGCCAAATGAGTTGACCAGTATGACCGATCTATATCAGGTATATTTAAAATTCGTTAAACTTTTTTTTGTTTAAAAGTCATAATACGATGTATTAGTTGGTGACCTGAACCTCGGTATCCAAAGCTTTGAGTCAAGTATCAAGATGTGTTGACAGAAACTGCTCTGACCGTTCTCGGGAGCTCAGACTGGAGTTTGTAGACGTTCACGGCGTTTCTGTCCTGATAGCGATTCGTCTGTAAGGGCACGAATGTTGGAGCATGAGCCGAAGCTTCCCCATGCTTGGCTTTGGACTGCATGTCTGTGGGGTTGCCATGTCATATTTAGACAGCTACAAAAGTGTTAGCAGTGTTTTCACATGCTGTACGGGACGCTGGTGGGAGCGGCTGAGACGGCGCTTTTCTTTAATCTGGGGCGACAGCTTCCTGCGGCTCTCCACAAAACAGCCTCCCAGCAGGGACGGGCTGTCCTGTGTGTGTGTGTGTGTGTGTGTGTGTGTGTGTGTTCACACCATAACATCATGTGCCTTTGCTTTTGTTATGCCAGCCTAATATTCTCTCCTTTAATCCCTCGTTGAACTTTTGAGGGAGGTCTGCGCTGTGTTACCGGGTAAAACTACCGTTTTTGAAGCCAAAGTTGTGTGTTTGCTCATTTATTACGCAAGTATATGTAAAACTGCCTTTAAAATGTTCTCCAGTACTCGGTGTTTACAGAGTGGGAGCCTGCTGGAGGCAGCAGCTATTCCAAGTGGAGCCGTAGGACAAACAACTGATGGATAAAAAAATCAACACAAATGTGTAACGCTTTGACTGATCGGGCTGTCTGAAGGCAAAACCTTTTAGACATCACCGCCTCTTGAGCCGATAGATTCTGCCTGGGAGGGGCAGGACTTTGTGTTGCCAGGTTGGTGTAACGGTCACCAGTGGGGCTGCTGGAGCTCGAAGCCGTCTCGGCTGCTGTCCCTCATCCGAGCTCTTCTTGTAGTCTGTTTGAGAGGGAGGCACAGTGCAGGGACAGGCTGGTGTGTCACAGAGGCAGTGAGTACTTGAAAGTACTTCAATGCACCGTGGACCCAATTATGCAGTTTGTGTCGGGAAACTGTAGTTTTTCTTTAAGTCGTACCTCAGACAGATGCAGGCAGACAGGAAGTGCGTATTTTTAGCTTCAGTGTGACTTTGTGAGGATCATTATCTCTGATGTTCATTACAAGTAAACAAGCTCAGACATCCTGTATGACTGCACAGCGCGCACACGAAGCACAATAATCGTCAGAATCAGACGGCACGCTGGATAAAGAGATGGCGTTTTCTCTGCGATATGAAATAAATACCGGACGACCTGAATAGCTCTATTAATCCTTCTAGAATTATTAGGATATTTTGTTAGGAGATTCAGTCTGCACCGGAAATACAAATAATGGTTTAAAAAAATCTGAAAAACACTGAAATTTGAAAGTTGTTTTTTCTTTTCTTTATCGTGTTGTTGTTTCTTTCTGCATCAGTTTGAAGCTCTGTATATACGAAGAGAAGACGCTCTGTGTCATTGTTGTCATTATTGCACCTTCCTATGTGGGAATTTCCTCCAGCATCTCCTTCCCTGTGGCGTTAGAGGCAGAGCAGTGAACACAGTACGAGTACGACTGTAATGTGCAGCTCCTCCTCCTCGTCCTGTCTAACCAGGGAGGGAAGGAGAGGTCTGCAGCCCCTCTGGGTAGCAATCTGTCAGCGGGAGATCAGGGAGACTGGTGCACGGCGAGAGAGTGGGCCCACCCAGCCCGTCCCTCTCGCTGTGGGGAGGGCTGTAAGGACACGAGCTGCAGCTTCTCTTTCTCCCTGCTGAGTTTGAGTGTAAAATAACCGGTGTAGCAGGAGGCTCCACTGCTGAGTGCATTACATGGATAAACCGACTCTCAAGTCTCCATTTTTTAGCATCCAAATCTTCCTTTTCTCTGGTGTCGCTGAGCACAGAGAGGCTGCACGTCACGGATTTGCCAGTTTGTCAGTAAAGTAACACACAGATTTGTCAGATTTTCAGTTCAACGTATTGTTTTCGTTACTGAGTGTCTCAGGTGGCGTTTTATTGTCAGGTAAAATATACACGAGGAAGAACATGAAGGATTGGGCCATGGCCTGTGAGCAAACACCAGGAAAGAAGAACTCTGCAGCCTCTAGCATCTTCAGTTTAACACAATGAAGAGACCAGGCTCATGGAGGCTGTCAGCTGCTGAATGGGTGAGCTTTAAAGGGAAGGTGCAGAAATCCACCACATTACATAAACGGCAGCACACATTTCATTGCCACGCTAATCTAGAAACAAAGAAGAAACTCGTGCATCGCTTTCTCTACATCTGTGGAGTGGATCAAATCATAGGTGTAAGAAGTGAAGACAAAGGTCATAAATCAACACAAATGCACTGCATGCTTCTGGGGCCATGTTTCCACCTCCTTTATTGGGCAACATGTTGTAAAATCAATACCTGCTCCAACGGGAGATTTTTCAGGCCTACGGTGTGTGTCAGCTCCAACGTTAACAGCTGGACTGAAACGCAAGACGTCCACCCGACGCCAACACCAAAGCCAGACGCTGGTTTGATTCGACGGGACGGACTGCTGTGACGTGTCTTCCTGGTGGAGGTTTTAGTGCTTTAAGTATCAAATACACAAATGTTTGGTCGTGGAGTCCAGAGCAGCGGGGTGTGGTGCATCTCTGAGCGAAGGCTCAGGGAGGATTATGGGATTTCTCCCAATGAAGAGGGATGGGGAGGGGGTGCTGCTGATTTCAAGATGATGCAATTTCAAAGTCAGCTTTTGTTCCATTCATAATCCAACTGTGTGCTATATGGCTGGAAACAGGCCTCAGCAGCATCGTTTGTCCCTGTATGTTAGCGTGTGTCGGTCAGAGCAGCGAGCGCAGGGTGACAGCTGTCCCGTGTGGATTAGCTGTGAGTCTATAATGTGCATGTGCTGTCTTTGTGAGGTAGCAGCCCGACGCCTTAATCCTGGCTTCCAGTTTACTTCCACGAACTCGCATGTTTATAGTAAACCTTCAGTCTCAGGGGAAACTATAAATTGTGACTCATAACCAGCAATTAAAGCTTAACTATAGTTCTAAGCATAAAAACAGTTTCCAAAAAACATAAAGACAGGAGCACAAGGAGGCGGAGACGTCTAAATGCACGTTTGTATGTTTATATGCCCTGAAGAAATGATCTGTTTTTGGATGAGATGATCTGCAGAGCTCGTCTGGGCTGAGTCTGGTCCGTCGGTTACGTGCCGTACGTCACACGCGTGTAGGTGGACTTTAATGACTGTGAGGCAGACGCTGCCACAGGTGAGCAGCAGGCGTGTCTTCTTTATGTTCACATGATTGTTGTGGCAGCAAAGATTACAGCATCATTTGGTGTTTCCCTGTTTTCCTGTCGTGTGCCATCTCGTAGGCCCTGAGATTTCTTTTTGATTCTTCCCTGGGATGTGGAGCAAAATGCGGGGAATGCTTGTGCTCACTGAGGGGGTTCTGGCTGGGTCATGTGATGACATACAGTCAAATGAAAAAGTAATGATCTTTTTCCAATATTTGAACGCAGTGCCTGCAGATAAAGATAGTTTACATGTACAACACTGAGCTCTTCCATGATCTTACCACAGTTTCAGTAAATATAAATAGAGGAGTAGCTGCGATGCTTGGAGTCAGGAGCAGTCTTTGTCTCTCTGTCACCTTTTAGCTGAGATCACCTGCAGTAGGCGTTTCACGTAGCTGTTCAGCTGCATGTTTGAGGCTTTTTTATGTTCTTCCAGTTTCTAAAGTCTCCGCACATCAAATGAAAGCTTTAACCAGACCATTCCTTCTTTTTCAACCACTCCTGAGTGGATTTGTTAGTGCGCTTACATCCACCTCCGATTAAAGATCAGCTTTCAGACAGATGGCCTCACATTATCTTTAGAATTCATAGTTGAGTTGACTTCAAGCTGCCCAGTCCCCGAGGCAGCAAAGCCAGTCTGATTCCCAGCACCATGCTTCACAGATGGTGTGCTGTTTCTCCGTGGCTCTGCTGTGTGACGCGTCCCACCTGCCTCTCCCTGAGGATGAGCTCATCTTTGGCACCGATCCATCTTTGCTGAACTGCATTAACACATTTGATTATTCTTTCAAAGAAATGATCCATTCAGATATTAATATCTTAAAAATAAGAGCCAGAACCATCAAACTCTCATCAGACAATACAAAACATACTGGTGCGTATTTTCTCATTCAAACTTGTTGTTTAGACACAGGCTGCAACCAAACTCCTCAGCCTTCTGTTCTCTGTATATGTCTCATTCATTATTTAACACATTTTTTATAAGATAATATACATTTTCTAACAGGTAATTCAGCTGATATCCACTTAATTACAGTAGACTAAGGCCTTGGTTGTACTGTTTTCTTTTACCATTGATGTGTGACAGCTGCTGTGTCTGAGATTAGCTGCCCACATCCTTTCAATTGGTTTGTGGGTTGCCAGGTTGCACTAAAAGATAAGTATGATAACTATGTGTAGAGTGGATAGACAATGGCAACATGGGTAACATGAAATAAACATCTGTATCTTCCAGATATTCAAAGTCAAATTTGAGGGCAGACAAAGAGCTCAGACTGAGGGTCAGACTTACAGACTTCCACTCTGATTATAGTGTTTGATCTGAGGCTTTGATGAATGTGCACATTTTCTATGTGGCTAATTCGTTTTATTATATTTAATTAATTATTTGAATTCTTATATTAAATACAGAATATTGATTTTCTGTCGCATTTGTTTGAGTCTATACACACACACACACACACACACACACACACACACACACACACACACACACATATATATATGTGTGTGTGTGTGTGTGTGTGTGTGTAATACTTTGGAAGGAAAACAGTTTTCCATGGATTTTTTCAGTTTTATTTATTTTTTCTCATGTTTACTCTTACACGTTGCTGGTTATACGTTGCTTTGACATGTATGTAAACTGGATTAAGCATTAAAATTAGGCGTGTAAATCCTGTTATATTAGTGTAGCATGATGAAGCTTAATATTTGTATATTACACTATATCATGACTTAGAACAAAGATTGATTATTCTAACTGAAACCCACCACAGCGGTTTAAAGCGATTAGTGTGGAAAACAAACACATTTACTCACTAACTCTCTTCGACTGCTGTAACCTGATTTGTCTGCAGTGCTTCTCATTAACATCCTGTTTAGTTTTAGATATGTGACAAGAACAAAATCAGCTGTACACACATAATACACAATCTTTCAAATAACGGACAGATATTTGTGAAATCAGGATGCATTTGTGAATGTATTTTAACAATCTAAATATGCATATGTACAGACAGATACATTTAACAAACAAGACAATTCTGTTTTATTACATTTACAGTGATTTTACGTTAATTTAATTTAATTCAATTCATTTTATTTATATAGCGCCAAATCACAACAAAAGGCGCCTCAAGGCGCTTCATAGATACAGAGAAAAACCCAACAATCATATGACCCCCTATGAGCAGCACTTTGGTGACAGTGGGAAGGAAAAACTCCCTTTTAACAGGAAGAAGCCTCCGGCAGAACAAGGCTCAGGGAGGGGCGGGGCCATCTGCTGTGATTGGTTGGGGTGAGAGAAGGAAGACAGGATAAAGACATGCTGTGGAAGAGAGACAGAGGTTAATAACAGATATGATTCAATGCAGAGAGGTCTGTTAACACATTTGAAATGTAAAATCAGCCTATTTATGTAAATGTAATGATGTTCTAGAAGAACAGTACAAAACTAAAACACACAGTGAAATACTTTTATATGACAGTTTATTTGTACAGTGCAGCTCAGAGTGCATCTCTGTTTTGGGGCAAATATTCACTCCGCCTTCAGCTGCAGGGACCAAAGCCGATCAGATTGTGCAGTAATTATTTTCTTTAGGTCTCAACTTAGTTTTTCTTTCTGACAAAGGAGCAACAGTAAAAAACGCAACAATGCCTGATTTGATTTAGCAGAGGTCTGAAAGCCAAAGCACGGATTATTATGGATTATGACTCCAAACAGAATAGAAATGTAAGATATGTTTAAAAAAATAAATAAATATATAAATAAGTAAAGCCTAAACACATGCAGTGTGTAAGACGTTGTGAGTGTAAGAGCAGCAGGGACGTAAATGTGAGGAAATGAAAGAGCAAAGCAAGCAGCTGGAGCCTGGATTAGAGACGTCTGGGCCAAAATGTGAGGACACTGTGTTTAGTCCAGTTAGTCCAGTTTGGCCTCAGTGAGTCTGACGGAGAACAAAATGAAGCAGAAATATTTGTTCCATCACCTGAAAAAAGCAGCGAGCAGGCTTTTAATGTCCCTGCACAGACGAGGACAACAGAGCTGAAGTTCTTTTAATGCAACACATGAGAATCAAAGCCAATTTTAAGTTCACCCACTGTCTTCAAGCAGACAAAACTGTTAATACTTTGTGCTTTAATTGGTTTTTTGCTTCATTAGTTCAGATTTTTGTATTAAGCATCAAATCTAATGGGAAAGCCGATGATTGCAGT
>NC_135181.1:42899558-42919558 GCF_041146795.1 Maylandia zebra
ACACCATCCTCCCTATTCTGGTATTTTAAAGAGTACTTAGCATAAATATTAAGCAACCTAACTAATAGGGTTCCAACTCCCAGCAACAACAAAAATAAATAAATAAAAAATAGGGAACCACCCCTCACGCTCCACCTCATGATGCTTAATCGACGTAATCAACCTTAATTTGATGCAGTGTGAAAAAAAATGCACAGAAATCAATTATTTTTCAAGAAATATTAAATAGATTCAACATCTTTCTTCAACAAAATTGCAGACTGCACAGATGGTACCTTCCCAAAGGAAAAAGTACTATAGCTTACTAGGGTATATTAGACTTAATAGTCACTATATACAGTAATGGACTTCTATTCATTTTACATCAAATTAAAACTTTGGGTGTCAGATAATTATTTATTAAAAGCTCGACATTTTAAATGAGAATAAGAAAGAAAAGTATGTCTTTGTGCCCCCTTTTCCCTGTTCATGCCCTATCGGCCCCCCTGGCTAAACTTTGCTAGATCCGCCCCTGCACAGTTACCAGCGTCAGCTACGTAGAAAAAGATCCTCGAGTAGAAACTAATATTAAATAAATTCTAACAACAGCTGATCAAGCTTAAATGTGCTGCTGTTGTTCAGCCGCTGGTTTCCTCTTTCTGGTGCAAAGTGGACCAAAAACAAACAACAGAGACGGACTCGCACAGAAAAGCCGATCAGCTGATCATTAAGCAGTTTCACGATTGAAGTAGCAGCAAGAGAGAGAGAGAGGCAGTCGCTTGTTAAGCTTAACGCAGGAATGCTTTACATTCAGAGATGGACTTACACACTTGCTTTACTTCTCTCGGGATAACTTTGTCGGAGATGAAATGCCGGGTTGCTAGCGAAGCTCCACATGCTATCCAGACCACCGACAGGTCCCGCATGCCACAGCCGCTCTATCACGTGATGCATACTGCTCCGACGTGCTAACGTTCTGAGGCGAGTTACGGCGTGTTGCAAGTTTTGTGAGGTGCTTTCGTGATATTTGATGGATCGGATTACATTTTTTATTTTTCTCCGATATCCGATCCAGTAATTTAGGTCAGTATCGGACCGATACGTAATATCGGATCGGTCCATCTCTAGTTTACGCTGGTTCTCTCCGGACACAGGCTCCTCCCACAGGCCAAAGACGTGCGATTTGTGGGATTAGTTGGCAACCTGGCAGGGTGTGCCCGCCCCTCGCCCTGTGGTTGCTGGGATAGGCACCAGCGACCCTCACAAGGATAAGTGGAAGAGAATGGATGGAAAAGCGAAGAAGCTGATAGAATTATTCATTTATACCCCTGGGAGAGCGCTTAGATCAGCAGGCCAAATGCTCCTGGTGCGACCTAGATCTCGGCTCAAGACCAGATGTGACCGCGCGTTCGCCGCTGTCGCACCCTACCTCTGGAATAACCTCCCTCTAGCTATTCGGGCGTCTGATTCAATTCAATCTTTTAAATCTCGATTAAAAGCATTTGTTTAGCCTTGCTTTCCCCGCCTCCTCGAGCCCGCATTTTTGGTGTACTGTAAGTTATCTTTTTCGCTTTATTAATATTTATAATGTTTTAACCTTCAGCCTTTCGGGTTGTGCCTACTATACCTGGTGTATTATTGGTTAGTTATGTCACTCGCCTGTTAGTATATTTTATTTGTATTTGTATTTATTATTGCTCTAACTCGTTCTGTGAAGCACTTTGGCATACCTGTGGTTTTTTAAATGTGCTATATAAATAAAATTGTATTGTAAGAACGTGAAAGGAAAGGCAGGACTCGTGGTCCGGATGATGGACATCATGTGGCAAACATGGTGGAGGCAATGTGACGATATGTGAATTTACTAATGGAGCGGGGTCACCTGCTGTATTTTGGGGTTGACTCACAGTTCAGTTTAATAAGGACCCAAACATACTGTGAAAGCAAGCCAAGAGCTTCTTAAGCTATGTAAGCAATAGCTTTATTTGTTTAAGGCCAAGTCTGACGGATGACGGAGTTAATGTTGGATGATTCATGATAATAACAACTGCATTGTTTTTCTTGGCCTTAGTGCATTAATTATCCTGTAATCTGGTTGTGTTCTCAGCCACGTGGGATTTCTTCTTGTTTAACATCATTTGTGGTAAATTAGAAGTTTTTCCAAACAACGAGTGATGGCCTACTTCAAGGGATAATCTCGTCCCTTTCTGCTGTGCCAGATATTTTAATTTTGTCTATCTTTCTTTGAACACTACATGTAGGGAACTTCATGCTGTGCAGTGCAGGGAACAGCTGTAATTGGCAAACGCAGGCATGTGGTCAGGTGCTGATTTGCTTTTGCTGTGGGTACTGTTGGTGGAGAGCACATTTTCACTATCATTTAACTGCGTGACGCTAACATTGTGATCCAGATTAAAAGCACTCATCAGGGGACATTTTATATTTCCATGTAAATAACCAACAATACTGGAGAGAGAGTCCAGATGTTACCTGTGAGTAACCACGTGACGACGAACTCACTTTTAAATATGAATCCTGGACCAGGCTCAGGGAGTGGCAGCCATCTGCCGTTACCTGTGTGTGGTGAGAAGGAAAAGCAGTGGACCTGAATAAAGCCAGGAAGTATGATCTGAACTAGTATGTTCAAAAGAAACGGATCATGAAGAATCTGATAAACAACGAGTTTTAAAATATTTGAACCATGAAATATTAAGCTGTGGCATTTAGCCCTAATAAACATGAGTCTAAATCACCTGTTGTCTCATTAAAACAAAAAGATTACCGATATGAGTAAATGTAACCATTTTTAGGCAGTTTCTATATGGATGTCTGTGTATATGTCTATGTATGAAAACTGTGTCATTTTATAGCAAAAGGGTGGCAGTCATTATAGTCCACTAAGGTAAATATGCTTGAGGATGAGTGTGCATGTCCCCACTATCTCCAGTGACTCTCCAGTGTTTGTCCCGACGCTGCAGCCACTCGTCCGTGCTCCGGTTTATTAGAAACGAGGCTTAAATTAATTAAAAATCCCAGTCTGCAATTAATACAATACAAAATACTTCATAGAGTGCACTATACAGGTCATCGGATGTTCAAGATGGGCTTTACATCTTCCAACAACTGCTCACACTGTCAAGGCAATACACCAGACAATTACATCCACGCTCTTTGGTTCTGTCCACCAGTGCAAAAGTTTTGGCGCGAGATATGTGAAGACTTATCAAAATGTCTGAAATGTAACATTCCAACTTCCCCCTTAGTGTGTTTGTTGGGCAGCTTAGATAATGTCACTTCAGAAAAGAATATAGCCCATATGATCTTCACTGCCCTATGCATAGCCAAGAAAACAGTCCTCATGAACTGGAAAAATAAAAATAATCTTAATTCTAACCAATATAGAAATTATCTATTAGATTACATTAGTCTTGACACAGCCTCTGCCACCACATTAGATCAATTGCTCTGGGCCCCTTTTATCAGCTCCATCACCTAGTGGGGGTGGGGGGTCTTAGTTTGGTCCCGCCTTCACTGTTGTGATTGGTGAGGGGGTAGGGACAGGCTTAGGGCGTCGGGGGGTTCCCCGGAGGCATCTTCCTTGGGGGGCTCAACCCGGGGTAGCGGTCACGTCCGGTTGAGGGCTCTGTTGGCTCTCAGGTGACTGTTTCCTCGCGGCTGCGTGCAGCGGGGCTAGGGGAGGGTCTGTGCTGACGGACGCGGGTTACTGACCTGGCAACCTGGCTGCCCCTGGGTGGGTCCGGGATGGGCGTGAGGTTCTGGGGGCGCTCCGTCTCTGGGCTGGGGCCCGGGCCGGGCCTCCGGGGCTCGGGTCCTGGTTGGTGTGTTGCCGGGGTTGTGGGCGGGTGGGTGCATGGGGGCCCGGCCCTGGAGCAGGGTGCCGCCGGTGCATCGAGCCGCCTGGGGGGCTCTTCAACTGGTGGGGGGGATGGTCACATCTTGCAGGAGCTTTCTTCTCTCAGGAACTCTCTGCAGGAGGGGGAGATACAGGAGAGGTGGAGGAAGATCTCAGCCTGGGCGTTTACCGTCTTATGTAGTCTGGAAGATGTGTGGTTGGTGGGGTGGGTGCAGTTTTCTCTGTGGTGGGGTTGGGTGGACTGTCCAGGGCTCTGTGGAGCCGGGGGGGCGCTACTGCACTGGGCCCCGGTCTTATGGGCCTGGGCCCCCCTTCCCTGGCGGGTCGCGGAGGGTGGGAGTGCCTACTGGGGTCAGCGGGGGAGCTGGCCCCAGGGAGGGGTTACCTGCCCCTCCCTTCCTTCCCTCCCCATCTCCAGCTGCCTCCCTCTTCCCGCTCCTCCACAACCACCCACACATGCAGGGCCTTGGAGTGGGGGTATGTCACCAGGGTGCAGAGGAGGCTACCCCCCCCCCCCCCCTGTCCCCTTCTGTGGCCCCCCCACACTCCCTAGCAGATCATTACATGGAGAAACCTTTGGAATGCAAGCATGCTGATCCACACAGGTATGCACACATGGGTATTCACAGACGCGGACTAAAGCTTTCTTGGCTGCTGCCTCAAAGCACACTGTGCGCTGTCTATCTTGCGTGCTGCACAATATCGTTTATTACTTAGTAAATACTGATATCTATGACTAGCTAGTTTATTGTGATGGTGCTTTGTTTTCTCTATTATTATGTTGCTCTTTGTTGTTTGCTGTCTCCTCTGTTTGTTTTTGTTTGTTTGTTTGTTTTTGTTTTTTTCTCCATACAGGTGACCCAGGAGTTTTTTTTTTTTTTGTCTCTCTTCCCCCCCCTTCTCACCGTCTCTTCTCCCCTTTGGTTTTCTTTCTTTCTCTCCCCCTCTCTCTCTCATTCATTCCCCCTGTCCTATTTATTAAAAAAAAAAAAAAAAAAAAAAAAAAAAAATGACAAAGGATGAACTGAAGCTCTGCCATCACGTAATGTCGCATACTGCTGTTTCTGATGTCATTTAAAAAAAAAAAAAAAAAAAAAAAAAAAAAAAGAAACGAGGCTGAGTGGGTGGATCAGCCTGAACAGGGCTGCGTGTTCTGCTTTAAGCCACTCGGCTAATCTGTCTGTTTGCATTTCTAATTTGTGTGTGCGTGTGTGTCTGATCAATGCAGGCACTGATCACAGCCTTCACATGGAGAGTTCATGTGATCGCTGGTTTGGTTTTGTCTCAGTCGACACACAGCAGAGCTGAGCCACCTCTGTTTAAACTGAATCACAATAAAAAGAACGAAGGACCTGAAGACGAGCAAATGGTCCTGACTCACTGTTGAAGGCAGTGAAAACACCTGTAAAGCACAATGACAGCAGATGATTAATATGATTCAGCTTCAGAGTAATTGGTTTTCCTGTTGTGCTGTTATAAATGGACAGTTCCTGGAATCGCTCTATTACAAACGAATTGGAAAACACACTCTCTGACCGCAGGTCCAGTGACCAGCCTGATTTCTCCCGAGGCTATTTTGTGGTTCCATCCTGGCGCTGTTACAATTAAATAAAGCAGCATAATGAAGTAAATCTCATTTAGCTGTGAGAGTCCACCAAGACAATCAGCAGTTGTCGCAGATTTGCGCTACAGATATCGATTGTCTGTCCAACACTGTAGGAATAACAGATGGGAGCTCTGGTTAAGATGAGGCTTTCCTTAAACCACTTCACTCTGCAGCAAGCTCTCCTCACTTCACTCAGTGTGTGCCTGTGTGTGAATGATGGAAAAGCCACCGTAAAGCAGATTTATATCACAGTCATAAAGCTGATTTATATCAGTGAACAAGTCAGCGATTGAGTGTTAGTGTTAATTTATGCTAATGCACCACTGCAGAATTCACTAACAGGGCTCGCAAAATTTCAAACCCCTGGTAGCCCTTCGGGCAGGCACTCTTCAGTTTTTGGTAGCCCAAAATAAATTTAAGTAGCCCGAAAAAAAAGAGAACAATGTTTTGAAAGAGACAATGATGTTTTGTTTCATTTACAATATTATATACTAAATTATATTGTAAAGGAAACAAAACATAAATCAAAAAAATGTTCAAACACAAATTACAACAACTGTATAAAAATTCCAATCAACTCAAATTGGTTCTAATTGAACAGTGTGCTGTTTGGACTGAGCCCTCCTCACCTCCCAGCCTTATATATTAAGAACATATCGTATTTTCCGCACTATAAGGCGCACTTAAAATCCTTTAATTTTCTCAAAAATCATCAGTGCGTCTTATGTATGAATTCTGTTTGTGCTTACTGACCTCGAACCGATTTTATGTGGTACACGGTGCTCAAAACTGTCAAAAATGTTTTAGTCTGACTTTGCTGAGCTACGAAGCCGCACCGCTTGATGGATTGTAGGAGCATTACAGCTACCGTACTCGGGAGCCTCGTGGAGTAATCTGGGTCCTAAACTCCGTCCTTTTCAGGTCCCAAACTCAAACGAACACTGCAGCATCACTGAGAGTTAGAACCTAAATTCTTTCATCTTTAATAAAATCATCAGCGTTGCTGCTTTACCAGGTGTAACAATTAAGTTTAACATCCAGGCATCCATGAAAACAGGATTTATTACATTCAACAGAGTTAGAAGTTAGCAGGAAGTTAGCTCGCTAGCTTCCACCTAAACATGATATAGCATGTTCTGACTGAGAGATTTCTGAATAAATTCAAACGTACAGCTCTGCTATCACTTCCAACATAAATGAAGACAGAAAACTAAACAGCAGTGGCGTTTGTAGGGTTACTGAAGTTGGGCTAGCTGCTATATAATGATGTGCTACGTGATCACTAGCCACACAGCTATGTTAGCATAAACACAGTGAAGCTGGAGGATGAAGCTAACTTTTTTCCACTCGATAAAAGTTAACCTGAGGGTTCCTGATAGTTAGAGACAAATGCAATCGCATGGCAGGATGCTGTAAATGGACCAAACTTCAGTCAGGAGAACAACTGAGATAATCCATCCACAATACGAGGTTAGTCATTAATATACTGCAACAACATGGGAATAGAGCAGCTGCCAGAGGATTCAGCATTAATGAATCAATGGTACAGAGGAGGAGGAAGCAAGATTTAGTTGAGTAAAGTTTGACTTATCTGACTGTTTTGTTTCGCTTAATGCGCCTTATGGTCTGAAAAATACGGTATTATGTATATTATTTTCTTCGACTCCAAGTACCCAAGGAAGCACAGTGCAAGAACAAACTGCACATGGCAGCTTCAGTAATCACATGCTGGAAAAAGCACCTGGCTTTACAATTTTGTAACCCATTGGCTAACTTAGCCTCTGGGAGCAATGGCCAATTTATCAGGTCTTCTGTTGGAGCCAGCAGATATTCAGGGCAAGATTTCAGCACACACTTCCCCCATTACCCCCGAATACAAACGTTAAATGGTAAATGGCCTGCATTTGTATAGCGCTTTTCTAGTCCCTAAGGACCCCAAAGCGCTTCACACTACATTCAGTCATTCACCCATTCATTCACACACTGGTGATGGCAGCTACATTGTAGCCACAGCTGTCCTGGGGCGCACTGACAGAGGCGAGGCTGCCGGACACTGGCGCCACCGGGCCCTCTGACCACCACCAGTAGGCAAACACGGGGTTAGTATCTTGCTCAAGGATATTTGGCAGCCAGGAGGCAGCCTGAGATCGAACCACCGACCTTCTGATTAGTGGCTGACCTGCTCTGCCACCTGAGCTACAGCCAGAGTAGTAGCATGCAGAGTAGTACAAAAATGAACCTAATTCCTAAAAATGTGGGGTTTTGGTGCCCCTAGGTGTCTCCATCCCAAAGGCCAGTTCTGTTTGTATGCTAACAAAGCCTCGATGATGCAGTTTAAGACCAAGCCTTTAACCCCCCCACCACCAACAAAACACTGGATTTAAAAAAATTGGCTTGACCCCCAAGGAAAGGTGTTCAGATCCAGAACACCAGCAGTAACAGAATCAAGAAAAGACAGCACGCTGGTGTAAGAGATGGGATTGTTAACCAAACATACAGTACAGACAGATACAGGAATTAGCTTCAGTATGGCATAGCTATCTCAGGGGCCTATGATGTGAGAGGCATTTAGACACAGTTTCTGAATTTTAACATGAAAAGAATACACAAAGCCAGCATACATCGCCCACTGTTTAAATGAGAGAACAGAGGAAACGTGACTGAAAGCTAGAAATATAAATCCTTTCATTTAAGGATGCCAGAACAAAACCCTTTCATTACATTAAGCATACTGCAGTTGCTTTACAGCATCCAAACTGATTAAAAATGTATGAAGAGCAGCGACAGAAAACAGGCCGGCTTCTTTGTAAAGCTGCCTGTTTGCTGGACTGCAGCCATGTGTGAAGTGTGTTTAAGGAGAGATTTTTCCCTTCAACACATATCCGAGTGCATCGAGTCAGCCAGCTGTTTAGCAGGAAGACATGGTGGGTCAGTAAATGGAAGGTCCTGTGAACAGCAGGTGATGATAGTGGTTGAGCCGCGGCCTCTCAGAGGCTGCAGCTCTTATTGCCTGGTGATTCATCCATCAGCCCGGTGCTCTCTTCACATGGTAATACCCTGACAGAGTGTGTAATGCAGGTATGGGACCACAGAGTGATGACTGCTTTTGTCTGACTAGCGGCTCAGCATTCACTCACTCTGTGTGTTTATTAGCAACATATTGGCCTTTCAGAGCTGGAGCTGATTGATTTTGCACGCTTCTCCTAGCAGCTTCTGTCTGGGGGGGGCGGGGTTGTGTCACTCAGTCCCGCCCCTAGAGGAAAAAGGAAAGCACTGCGTACATTCAAATAAGCTATTTTGCTTATGAAGGCTTCTAGCTGGGAGAAGTGAGCCAGAAGTAGCTCCATGGCAGCCATAATAAGAGCTGTTTGAATTGTCCAAATGCTTTGGAAACGAGTGACAGTGCTTCCTTTTTTTACCTCCTATAACTCAGAGCACACTGGAGCATCTTTTGTCAAAGGACCATCACATATTTGCAAAAGTGCTCTGACGTCTCCGAAAACGTCAGAGCACTTATGCAAATATGTGGTGTCTTGATAAACTGAGCAGATATTTGAGGTTTACACAGCTACATTCTCACCTGAAAATATGTTAAACGTTTATTTTGTGAAGAATAATAAGAGTAATATTAAAACTAAGTAGCTGCCGCCATTGTTGGAACCTGTAATTGGCTGGGCTGTGCTCTCAATTCTGGGATAGGTTGGGCCACAAAGGTCACACCGGACCCATCCTTCAAATCTGGGGAAGAGGAGGACGCATTTTGAGGAGTCTACGAATGTCGTTGCATTGCTGTGACGTAATCTGCCTACAAATGCAGCCTCAGCAGGATGCAGCCTATGAATTTGGATACGATACTTCTTCTTCTTCTTGGGTGTTTAATGGCAGCTGGCATCCTTGTAGATTCATTGCTGCCATTTACTGTTTCGGTCCGTTATACTAATGCTACTTATTCCTGCGTCTTTCAGGATCTTACAAAGCTTCAAACGACATGCTGACTATTAAATTAGTCATCGGCGATTTTGATAGTCGACGTAATCGTGACTAGTCAACTAATTGTGGCAGCCTTACATCCAACAATTCATGAAAATGGAAAAAGAAAATGCGCTGCTGCAAATCATTAGTAAATCTGGTCCTATATGTTCTTCTTTCAAACTCCAGTCTGTGCAATGAAGTGTTATTTTTCACAGGATGTTCTCATTTAAACGACCTGCATGAAATAACAGAGTAAGAACATTACATTGCATTTTGCAGTCCCTCTTCTGCACATTGCAGTTTCATATTGGGAGACATCCAGCGTCACATTGTTATGGAGGGTAGTGTAAGCAGTGTGATGTCATTCGGATTCTCAGCACTCCGCTTTTCTCTTTTTCAAAGTTCTTATGAGTCTTGGATGATGTTTTTTGTCGAGGTCAAGGAAAGTGGTTTGGAAAAGGAAGCCGTGTTCTAGTTAGACGACCTGAGAACCACAGAGGGAATTTTTTTTTCTGAAAACATACAAAATGAAGAAAATCAGATATTAGAGATACTTGATGTGAGATTAAATGGATACAGCAGGATTAAGCAAAAATGCAAAAACTGGAAAAAGACAATAAAAGACATGATCAAAGAGCTTACCAAAGCAGAAAGGAAAACTAGCTTGTGTAAATTAAACTAAAAGAAAGGATTAGACATAACATAAAATGAATTACTTCATCAACAATTATCACAAGAATTAACTGAGATGCTAATTTATTTTCTTAAGCTTCCAGAAGGTAGTGAATGTTCGTTCCAGATTTATACATCAGAGCAGGGCGATATGACCAACAATATTTATCACCATATACATCTGAAAATATGTGATAACGATATAACTGACCATATAATTGACATGAGACAAAATACTTTACAACTCCACAACTTTATTAGTGCAAAGCAAAAAAAAAGTATTTTCACTTAAACAAGCAGCTGTTTTTTGCATTAACGTTATATAAAAATGTAACAGTGCAAACTCCTCGCTGACAGTTTAACCAAAAGGCGTTTCCAGTGGAAACTGGCCGACATATCCTCAGCATCACCATGTATAATATCCACAACACTTAAAAAGAGGTTATACACACACAATACGGTAACATCATGTTGAAGCACAGCACGTATCACTCCGCGAGGCTCCGCCTACGATAGCCGTAATGCTCCGACAATCCATCAAGCGGTGCGGCTTCCTAGCTCAGCAAAGTCGTACTGAAACATTTGACAGATTTTCGAGCGCCGTGCACATAAAATCGTTTCGAGGTCAGTAAACACAACCAGAGTTCATACATAAGGCACACGGGATTATAAGGGGCTCTGTCGACTTTCACAAAATCAAAGGATTGATTTTAAGTGCGCCGTATTTTCCAAACAACACGGTAATAACGACGGTCCGCTAGCATGCTCTACCAAAAATAGTGCTTTGTTGTGTATCTGACGGACGAAAGCCAAACCAGTTCCACACCAGTGAAGCTGCAGCATTTTTACAAACCAGTTCTGCTTCATGGTTTCATTCAACGATCCGCTTTCACTCTTCTCGTTCTGCGTCGCCGCCATGTGCGCATGTAAACAAAGGCACTGCGCATGCACGTTTTACCCATATTCTATCGCGATATTTCATTTTCCTATCGTTGCCCAAAATGACACCGGTATTACCGTGAACGGTATGATATGGCCCAGCCCTACATCAAAGTATGCGAGGGAATTGTAGCAGCAGCCAGCTAGCAACCTAGCCAACAACGACCTGCTACTCCAAGCAGCCCCGCCTATAATTATACAAAACTTGATCCGAGGAGAACAGCCTTAGAGAGCACAGCTGTGTTTCCAGAAAGCCCCTAACAACAAACGCGACTAAAACCAAATGACTAAAATCGCAATTTTATCGTAACGTCATGTGTTGGGTGGGCTTATTAGAGTAAAGCTGATGAAGAGACGTTTTCATTTCCACTGTGCACAATAATCCACGAAGGTTTTGTATTTACACACTGTGGGTGAAATCCTCCATGTTTGGAAACTGTGGAGAAAAAGATGCGTTTAGTTATTTAAACAGGTTAATGCAGACACTTTGTTACCATTCAGTTCATTTAGATCTAGAAACTGTTCATTTTTACAGGAGATGAACCAGAATTTGGTGCATAAAAGGCCACATATCACTTTCTGATGTTTTTTGATAAGTTGTTGGCCCAGCAGGAGCCTCTTAATTTAATTTAAATTCGTGAAACATTATGCCCTCCATACTTCCTGCCTCCATGGGCTGACAGAGGGAAGAAGAAGTTGGCCTCTGGCTTCGCTCCTAGACTGAGTTTATCTAGCAACACCCAGCTGTCACTGAGACACACACACACACACACACACACACACACACACACACACACACACACACACACACACACACAAAGTTCAGCAGTGTTTGTGAGTATTCAGCAAACAGAAAGTTACTTTGGATGATTCACTAGTGAGGATTTAATCCTGTTTGGTTTTTTGTTTGAGTTTCGTGTGTGTGTAGGTTCACATGAGCCTTCATTTGTGTGTCCTTTTTATCTCCATGTGTGTTCAGTCAGGCCGCCGTGTCACAGGTTTCTGGGTTTGACTTGTTGTTTGTTTTATCTTTAATACTTTTATGCTGAGTTTGGAACATGAAATCGTGGCTACAGCTCATCAAAGCCGGCCAAGCTCGCATTGATCATGATTGGAACGCTTTCTTAAATCAACAGTCGCAGCAGGCTGACATCAGACAGCCTGTTACACCCTGGTGCGTCTTCAGTCTAACTGGTTTCTGTAGAGCAGCGGTCTCCAACCTTTTTTGCGCCACGGACCGGTTTATGCCCGGCAATATTTTCACGGACCGGCCTTTAAGGTGTCGCGGATAAATATAACAAAATGAAACTAGTACCGGTACCGAAAAAAAGAAGATTTATTCATAACACACGTGAAAAGACCCAGGAAAAAAAGTTAACGATAAAAACGATAACAAAATAACGCTGAAAACCGATAAAAACCCTGAAAACCAGACATTTCACACCTGAGCCTCAACTCTCGCGGCCCGGTACCAAACGACTCACGGACCGGTACCGGTCCGAGGCCCGGGGGTTGGGGACCGCTGCTGTAGGGGACAGGATTTGATTTTTACTAGCAGGGGCGAGGCTAAAGGGGTGGCACTGCTCCCACTGAAACGTAATTGGCTACTCCTGGTGCACAACCCCGCACGTGTTTGTCATATCAAAGCAAAGTCCTGGTTCGTTTTTCTCTGGGAGAAACAGTGTTGTACTTCTCAGTGCATCGATATTGTTACAGGGCGGCTCTCAGTGCATGCTCATGAAGCCGTTACGTTGGTGCACCAAAGTGTTTGCTTTGGTGTTTATTTCTGATCTGACTGTTAGTCCTGCCATGCAGGATCTGAATCTTTCATCTAAAATCACAGTGGTCTCATCAGGTCTGTGTGTCCTGCAAACATGACACTAACACACTGTTTGCCTTGAACAGTCTGTGTGAACTAAAAATCAGCCCTGCTGCTGTTAATGAATAACAGTAAGCTATTAACTAACGTTTTTTAACTTTTGTAGTATTTGGACTCGTAACTCTTGTGAACTTGTGTCTTGTCAAGCTTGTAGCTGAGTTTTCTTGGTAAACGAACTTAACAGAGTTTACCAAGCCAGCTGGTTGCTAGCATCACCTGAGAGCTACGCTCTGTGAGACCGTATAAGCAGAGCAAGATGAACGGATGGTTCAAAGCGGTTTGTATCTGACTGTGTATTTAAACCCAGACAACCATCGAACGCTTTCCCTGAATGTTTAGGTAACCATATAGTAGTGCTATAATTCTTATATTACATCATTCTTTAGCTAACGATACCTGAAGCTGCATTTTTCTACTTGAACAACGTTAGTTAGGCTGGCAGACTCGGTCAGACTTCTTCTCTGTCCAATGTGTGACAGCCAGTGAAATGATTGGAGCTGCTGTGGGAGGATTTGCAGTCAGGCACACGTGTAATGAATCGCCCTCACATGCCCTGAGGCGCTTCCAGCCCTCAAACTGTTTCATTAGTGTTTGTGTCAGTGGAGAGTTTGGGGGTCCCAGTGTGGCCCAGGATGTGATTTTCCAGCGTTTCACTCTGACCCCACTAACAACCTGAGGAAAACACTGGGCTGCTGTGACTCCTAACAGAGAGTGCAGGAAATGTCCCAAACAGTACTCTGTCCTGGTGTCTCTCCCTGTGCCTCCTTGTTATTGCAGAGGAGAGTGCATGCCAGACTTTTCAGGGGTTACTACAGTTGGGATCATTTGCTTCCAGCAAAGGTATCGATTAAACGCCAGTAACGCATTGATCCTGTGTGGCACATTCAGGACTGAGAGGGGTTCTTGAGAATTATAGTAATGAACACTGCTACTCTTATTTCAGGATCAAAGTCAACATATTTTATTCAATTTAAAATGTAATCACTTTATACATGATGAACTAGCAAGCACAAATAATCATTGAAAATACAAAATAAAAGCCGAGGACTTGTGCAGCAATATTATGAACTCCAGCTGGTTAATTACAGAATTAATTATGTGCAAAGGTCAGCGAGTACTGACTTAGCAGCGGTTCCATCTCAGGGCACGCAGGGCAATCGCTTGGAGTGAGTACTGTGAATGACAGTGGTAGTTTCAGCCATCTGTGGGAGGAGCTTAGAGTGACATAAACAGGACACGACAGAAGCTGCAGAGCAGGCAGGTTCACGGCATGCTGTGGATGCTTCAGTTCAAAAAACCAAAAAACTTTGTGAAACATTATCTGCTGTTTCTGCACACCTGCAGCTTCAGGCTGCTGCTCCCTGCTGTCTATGTTGATGTTCTGTCTGAAAATAGGTGGTTGAACTGGGCAATCACCCACTGCTGCCCAGCTACATCTAAAAGCCCCACGCTTAGTTCTGCTCCAGTTCCCTCTGTGCAGTCGGAGGATGGGGGTGTTAAATCACACGGCTCTAAAATCATGTAGCAGCATGAGTGTTTGTGAGCTGGACATGGATAATGTATGAGCATTTACACCAAGCAGGTACAGACCATCAGACAGAGAGCAGAATCTCAACCACCTCAGAGGCCAACAGGAAAACAAGCTGTGATTGTCTGTCAGCTTCGTTTTCATGTTAAAGCAAGCTGCCGTTCACATAAGAAGGTTTAGATCACTAATGTCCTTAACCTTAACATTTAAATCTCAAAACAATGTACGTTTCTGTGCAAACAGAGTCGACACATTCCCAGTTTGTTCTATTTTTAGAATGTATTTCAAACTAAAAATGCAATTTTAAACCAAACCATAAAAAATGAAGCAAACGCGTATCTGTGCTAAAAACAACTAGCTGTACATAAATTGCCAGGTCGACTCATTCAGGTCTGACTGCAGCCAGCAGTCTTAAATCAAACACTTCAATAAACGGTTTTTAAAACGATGGTTTCAGCTGAAAGTTCGACGCAGGACCAAAGTACGGCTAATGCAAAATAAGTGCATCCATGTGAAGGCTTACAGAGCTGCTGCAGATGTGTGACACGTTATCTACCAATGAAGAAGAAAAATGAAGTTTCCCAAAAGTGACTCACCGCTAACTCCACTAACTCCACCCTCTGCACCGCGAGACAGACGCTCATCAAGCGGGTGGGTGAGCAATGAAGCCTTCTACTGCAGCGTTGTGGATTAACTGAAGGCCTTTCAGGGAGCTTTAAGGACAGCTGTAATTAGCGCAGTAATAACCAATGCACGGACTGCTTTGGAGCATCAGTCTGCAGGAATTCATGATTTTAGCTTGTGCAGATCCGACGAGACCGGCCTGTTTAAATGACACATCCTGGTCAAACATGACTCCGAGGTTTTCACAGTCATACTAGAGGCAAACATGATGCCAGAGTACATCTACAGTGAAGTGTAGGAGCAGTGGCAGTCTGATGCTGGGGGATGGTTGCTGATTAAGGGTCAGGGTGAGACTCCAACTTCGGGGAAACATGAACTCTGAGACTGTTAAAAGAAACATTTTTGCCTCAAGAGCTGGGATGGACTTACTGCTGATGAAGGTTGGCACAGTTAGCTCTTAGTTTCAGTTCGGTTAAGTTCACTTTGTTGATGCTTTTTTTCCTTTTTGGTTAATGAGCCAGTTTAGTGTGAAAGCTAACATGCTGAGGGACACAGACTATCAAACACTGTAAAACTACATTTGCAGAGTATTTGTGAGAAGCTTGTTAGCGTCTCTCCTGTCTTTGTCCAATGAATCAGTTTTGTGGCTGTTTTAAGCAGCAGTTTGTCACGTTTCTGTTCTTGAAGGATCAAACATGGCGTTGAGATTTTCCTCCTCATATGTTGACCCGCAGGACTCCTGTGAGTGCATCAGCACAACTTGTCCCTTTTAAATTCAGTCCGTGTCTTTCTTTCTGATGGACATGAGACAGTGTGATAGATATTTACTGCAGTTTCATAAAGTTTGAAAAGAATGTGCTTTAAAGCAACCGCGTTGTTGGTGAGGAGCTCGTACAGAAGATCGTTCTGCTGTTTTTAGCTTGTTTGAGTGTCAGAGACGGCTGGAGGCTGAGAAGCCTTTCATATTGTCAGGAACATGCTGTGCATTTATAACACTGACACGTGTTTGCAGTCCCATAACGATCTCACGCACAGAGAAGACTGTTTAATTCAAGCCTTCCTAGCATCTGAATGTTTTGTGGACCTGACAGTTTAAGTTTACTTTAAGATGAAGTGTTGAGCTTCGCTCTGTAAAGGCACCGATCCACGGTGTGGTGAGGCTGCTCTTCCTCTGATGGAGGGAGAAGTTTCTGCTGGACTTTCTTGGTTTTGTCCGTGGTCTCTCTACTGTCCTCTTTCCTGTCTTCTCTTTAACCTCAACCCAAAACTGGTCAAGGTCAAAACGACTCATTTAAGTCTCGTTTTTCTCCCCACCGTGATAGAGAGCGCGGCGAATCGTACTTTGGTTACTTTCTGAAGTCCCTTGAAACAAGGTTGTCATTAAACCCTGAGGACATGATAAAGCTGCATTGAGAGTTTGTATTCATTCATTGTGTTATACTCCTTTCTGCCCGGCGCAGCAGAGATGGAGCTGTTAATGGTTCATAGTTAGGAGAACAGATCAAACAGCCACAGGCTTCAGAAACACAAATGTATGTGATTCCACTCAAGCTGTATTCTAATGTGTCCGACACAACAACGAATGTTGTAAATGTTGTGGGTGCGTGCATAGATTTACCAACAGTTACTGACAGTGTCATGAACCGAAGTTCCGAGCGCAGGCAGGACCCAGTAGCAGAACACACACACACTAGGGTATGAACGAATAAAGAAAGTAATTTTTATTGAAACTAAAGGTGTCCCGTGAGGGTAGCCAGAAAAACAACGGATGAAACCAGACGAAACCGAGGGACCGCACAGGGAACGCCGAGAGCGGGGCTGTGAGAGGCTGTAAAACAAAAAGAGAGACAGATTACTGGGGTGCGGAAAAAAAGGCAGCATACGAGGGAAGGTGGAGTGTGCGTCTCACGGTGATAGCCGGGCCGAGTGAACCAGAGGGGGGTGGAGCTCCAAAAGGGGTCGAGACGGCGAAGCTGAATGTGAACCAAATCTCAGGCGGACAGGTGGACAGGCAGGTGGCTCGAAAAAAAACACGCCGAGTTGTGATCTGGGTACACAGGGAAAAAAAAACAGTGTTAGGTCCGATGGAGAGTTTGTCATACGAGTTCTTTTCCGCAGGCGTACGTTACCGCTGAGAGGCGACTACGGACTGGCGTGGAGCAGCAGGTAGGGCAGGATTAAATAGTCCACCTGGTGATCGCCTGGGATGGGATGCAGGTGTGGGGTTAGCAGCCACGCTCGTGGGCGTGGACATCCCAGCAGCACCCCGGACGCCGGGCCGCGGACCATGACAGACAGGATACAAGCAGACGCTCGTTCACGCAGTCGTCGCCGTTCCCCTGCCGCCGTCACAGCCGCCTCTCGTAGCTCTCATCGGTTGCTATTTTTCGCTCGTCGTCAGTGCGTCAAACACCTTCTACCTCTAACACCAGTAAAAATAAAACGTGTTTCTGTCAGCTGAGAAGTGAATTAATTAACAGTGAATGTGAAATATAAGCTGCATATTTTGCTCCATGTCACACACAGATTTGTCTAATGTTCTAACTTCATACACTGAGGACTGTTGGGTAGGAACTCCTAAACTTTGATAGAAATTAAAAAAACTCAGTGAATTTTTAATGCATTTACCTCACAGCAGGGAAGCAGATCAGTATTTTACTGAGGCATGAACTCTACTGAAGTTAGTGATCCCCTGACTTTTCCTTCAGGGCTACCAGCGAGTCTCCCCATCAGTGTCTGTGTTTGTTCACTGGCAGAGCCGAGCGGAGGTTCGAAGAGTCTCCAGCCCCACAGACCTGCTGATGAGTCTCATTGATAATCCAAGACAGTGCAGGGCACTGACGTTAGTCAGCTGCACTGATTGTCACTGTAACCTGTGAGAAAGGAAATGAAATCAGTGCTGATTATGGCTGGACGAGAGCCACAACCTGCCTGGTGCCTGGTGAATGAGCTCCACATCCTGGTGTCTGTTACGGAGACGCTGCTCTATAAAAGCAGTCAGGTCTTCTTTGGCTCACCGTGTTCTCACGTCGAAGCTACAAAACTTTACATTGCAGTTGGAACAATGTAGCAACTTTCACATGTTGACAGTTGAACATAATTGAACGATTCTGCTTTGTTTACATTTTCCCAGAGATGCTTTGTGATTACCCTCCAACAGTGACACACGCACTTTATTCCTGGCAGATGGTTGATGCGCTTTAACCCACGAGGCAGTAAAGCAGCTCCACGTTCTTCTTTCCAGATGATTTTTGAGGAAATGTAATAAAATGTGTTTGTGACGGGATTAAACAAGCAGTTTAAAAAGGCCGGCTTGGACCATGTTCCATCATTAGCAGAAACGTGAGTCATTAAAAGTGTGTAACGCTGACTTGACTGAAGATATCACAGAAACTTTGTTGTGGGAGAGGCAAACAACATTTCACATCAACACATTTCTGTGTTATCACATTCCTTCTCTCCACCGGCCTGTTTGGCTTCTCAGTGCTTGTCAGAAGCAGCGTTTGGACAGAAACAAAGCCTCAGCCCCCCCTCTCCCCCAGCTGGGGTGGAAGAAGCTGTTCTGGATGCACTGACTTGTTGTTAATGTGCAAGCTGTGATGAGCTGACATTTGCCATTGACAGCTTTGTTCCGCATGAGTGTGCTGTGTCTGCTCACGTCACACTGTCAACAGAGTTGCACTGATTTCTGGCTAAATGCAGTCACAGCATTGCGCGCCTCCCCCGGGCATCACAGAAGCCATTTCCTCTGCGAAGGTGCGCTAAAGCTGGCAAGCACACAAAGAGGAGAGCGTTGCATGGTCTTCCTGCAGAAAGCTGCTCCCATCTCTGCTTTACTCCTGCAAATCCCATCTTCAGCTTTGGGATTTACAGGCTGGATAAACTCTCGGGCCAGGTCCACCAGTCTCTCCTCAAACGCTCATCTAAATGCGACTCAGGTTTCACATCAATTTACTCCGTTACTTTTTTCTTCTCTGAAATTCTCCTTAAGCGGCTTTGAAGAAAAAAGCCACTGTGATTGGTTGTGTCCAGGTTTCATCGAGTGTTGAGTTGTTAATACTTACGAAGACAGCATAATTGGGATAAAACATTCCCTTTGTGCATTAGTTTCAGCTCTCCCGTTATAGATCAAGCCTTCTCGTTCACAGTGTCGCACGCCGGCTCTTCTCTAAAAGTCACAGTTTAGTTTAACTTGAGCCCAGCTGATGGAAGGAGAGCCAACAAGCTTTATCACGAAGGAGCAAAAGTTTTAAAAGCTATTTGGAGGTGAGATTGTGGGCACGGCAGGCTAACTGATGTTGTCTGTTGGTTGCTGGCTGCAGCTCTGCATCGCCCTGCCTGTGGAAACCATTCAGGTCCTCAAAGGGTGCCAGGCCAGTGCTGCATAAGCCTCGTGTTGCTCCTTTCTGCACCCACAGACATCTAAAGCTGGGGGCCTGCAGGGACCAGCAGGGGCCCTCGGCAGACGAGCTTCATGACCACAGATCCTCCCCAGTCTGAGGCGTCTTCTTTCCCACAGATTACAGTATCGACATCGCTGATTACATGTGCTGTCATAATTAAGCAGCTCTGGTGTGAATGTGCAGCAAAATGCACAAATGTCATATAGATAAAGCAGAAAGTATAACTGATTAATAAAATATCACCTGTTTCACGCACAGTGTAGACAGCAGTTATTAACGAGCAGTGAAATTCTGACAGCCCCACGCTGGACGAGAAAAGTGTGTCGCTGTGTCAGCACATGAGTTATTCATGCTGTTCGTCTGAATACAGATAAAACGGTCACAGTGAAAAGCCTGAATTTCAGCAAAAACTAAGGAAAGTTTTGGAGATAAAACCGTCTGTGACGTCTGTACAGGACGAGCTGTTTCAGTGGGACAAAAGCTGCTGCAGAGAAACAAACGTTTGTCTTGGCCTGCACGCATCG